>NC_139568.1:95000-97500 GCF_965112155.1 Podarcis liolepis | reverse complement strand
ACCCTAACCCTAACCCTAACCCTAACCCTAACCCTAACCCTAACCCTAACCCTAACCCTAACCCTAATCCTAACCCTAACCCTAGCCCTAGCCCTAACCCTAACCCTAACCCTAACCCTAACCCTAACCCGAACCCTAACCCGAACCCTAACCCGAACCCTAACCCGAACCCGAACCCGAACCCGAACCCGAACCCTAACCCTAACCCTAACCCTAACCGTAACGCTAACCCTACCCCTACGCCTACCCCTTCCCCTACCCCTACCGCTACCCCTAAAGCCTAACCATAACCCTAACCCTAACCCTAACCCTAACCCTAACCCCTACCCCTACCCCTACCCCTACCCATACCCCTACCCCTACCCCTACCCCTACCCCTACCCCTACCCCTACCCCTACCCCTACCCCTACCCCTACCCCTAATCCTTCCCCTACCCCTACCGCTACTCCTAAACCCTAACCCTAACCCTAACCGTAGAACCTACCCCTACCCTAACCCTAACCCTAACCCTTACCCTAACCCTAACCCTAACCCTAACCCTAACCCTAACCCTAACCCTAACCCTAACCCTAACCCTAACCATAACCCTAATCCTAACCCTATCCCTAGCCCTAACCCTAACCCTAACCCTAACCCTAACCCTAACCCTAACCCGAACCCTAACCCGAACCCGAACCCTAACCCTAACCCTAACCCTAACCCTAACCCTAACCCGAACCCTAACCCTAACCCTAACCCTAACCCTAACCCTAACCCTAACCCTAACCCTAACCCTAACGCTAAACCTACCCCTACGCCTACCCCTTCCCCTACCCCTACCGCTACCCCTAAAGCCTAACCATAACCCTAACCATAACCCTAACCCTAACCCTAACCCTAACCCTAACCCCTACCCCTACCCCTACCCCTACCCCTACCCCTACCCCTACCCCTACCCCTACCCCTACCCCTAACCCTTCCCCTACCCCTACCGCTACTCCTAAACCCTAACCCTAACCCTAACCGTAGAACCTACCCCTACCCTAACCCTAACCCTTACCCTTACCCTAACCCTAACCCTAACCCTAACCCTAACCCTAACCCTAACCCTAACCCTAACCCTAATGCTAACCCTAAAGCCTAACCCTATCCCTAACCCTAACCCTAACCCTAACCTGAACCCTAACCCTAACCCTAACCCTAGCCCTAGCCCTAGCCCTAGCCCTAGCCCTAGCCCTAGCCCTAGCCCTAGCCCTAGCCCTAGCCCTAGCCCTAGCCCTAGCCCTAGCCCTAGCCCTAACCTGAACCCTAACCCTAATCCTAACCTGAACCCTAACCCTAACCCTAACCCTAGCCCTAGCCCTAGCCCTAGCCCTAGCCCTAGCCCTAGCCCTAGCCCTAGCCCTAGCCCTAGCCCTAGCCCTAGCCCTAGCCCTAGCCCTTTCCCTAGCCCTAGCCCTAGCCCTAGCCCTAGCCCTAGCCCTAGCCCTAGCCCTAGCCCTAGCCCTAGCCCTAGCCCTAGCCCAAGCCCAAGCCCTAGCCCTAGCCCCTAACCCCTAACCCAAACCCTAACCGTAGAACCTACCCCTACCCTAACCCTTACCCTTACCCTTACCCTTACCCTTACCCTTACCCTTACCCTAACCCTAACCCTAACCCTAACCCTAACCCTAACCCTAACCCTAACCCTAACCCTAACCCTAACCGTAACCCTAACCCTAACCCTAACCCTTAACCCTAACCCTAAACCTAACCATACTCCTAACCCTAACCCTAACCCTAACCTGAACCCTAGCCCTAGCCCTAGCCCTAGCCCTAGCCCTAGCCCTAGCCCTAGCCCTAGCCCTAGCCCTAGCCCTAGCCCTAACCCTAACCCTAACCCTAACCCTAACCCTAACCCTAACCCTAACCCTAACCCTTACCCTTACCCTTACCCTAAACCTAACCATACTCCTAACCCTAACCCTAACCCTAACCCTAACCCTAACCCTAACCCTAACCCTAACCCTAACCCTAACCCTAACCCTAACCCTAACCCTAACCTGAACCCTAGCCCTAGCCCTAGCCCTAGCCCTAGCCCTAGCCCTAGCCCTAGCCCTAGCCCTAGCCCTAACCCTAACCCTAACCCTAACCCTAACCCTAACCCTAACCCTAACCCTAACCCTAACCCTAAACCTGACCCTAACCCTAACCCTAACCTGAACCCTAGCCCTACCCCTAACCCTAGCCCTAGCCCTAGCCCTAGCCCTAGCCCTAGCCCTAGCCCTAGCCCTAACCCTATCCCAACCCCTACCCCTACCCCTAACCCTACCCATACCCTCTAACCCTAACCCTAACCGTAGAACCTACCCCAACCGTAACCCTAACCCTAACCCTAACACTAACCCTAACCCTAACCCTAACTCTAACCCTAACCCTACCTTAACCCTAACCCTAACCCTAACCCTAACCCTAACCCTAACCCTAACCCTAACCCTAACCCTAACCCTAACTATAACCCTAATCCTAATCCTAACCCTA
>NC_139568.1:42500-45000 GCF_965112155.1 Podarcis liolepis | reverse complement strand
ACTCCTAACCCTAACCCTAACCCTAACCCTAATGCTAACCCTAAAGCCTAACCCTATCCCTAACCCTAACCCTAACCCTAACCTGAACCCTAACCCTAACCCTAACCCTAACCCTAACCCTAACCCTAACCCTAACCCTAACCCTAACCCTAACCCTAACCCTAACCCTAGCCCTAGCCCTAGCCCTAGCCCTAGCCCTAGCCCTAGCCCTAGCCCTAGCCCCTAACCCTAACCCAAACCCTAACCGTAGAACCTACCCCTACCCTTACCCTTACCCTTACCCTTACCCTTACCCTAACCCTAACCCTAACCCTAACCCTAACCCTAACCCTAACCCTAACCCTAACCCTAACCCTAACCCTAACCCTAACCCTAACCCTAACCCTAAACCTAAACCTAACCCTAACCCTAGCCCTAACCCTAACCCTAACCCTAACCCTAACCCTAACCCTAACCCTAACCTGAACCCTAACCCTAACCCTAACTCTAACCCTAGCCCTAGTCCTAGCCCTAGCCCTAGCCCTAGCCCTAGCCCTAGCCCTAGCCCTAGCCCTAGCCCTAGCCCTAACCCTAACCCTAACCCTAAACCTGACCCTGACCCTAACCCTAGCCCTAGCCGTAGCCCTAGCCCTAGCCCTAGCCCTAGCCCTAGCCCTAGCCTTAGCCCTAGCCCTAGCCCTAGCCCTAGCCCTAGCCCTAGCCCTAACCCTAACCCTAACCCTAACCCTAATCCTAACCTGAACCCTAACCCTAACCCTAACCCTAACCCTAACCCAAGCCATAGCCCTAGCCCTAGCCCTAGCCCTAGCCGTAGCCCTAACCCTAACCCTAACCCTAACCCTAACCCTAACCCTAACCCTAACCCTAACCCTAACCCTAACCCTAACCCTAACCTGAACCCTAACCCTAACCCTAGCCCTAGCCCTAGCCCTAGCCCTAGCCCTAGCCCTAGCCCTAGCCCTAGCCCTAGCCCTAACCCTAACCCTAACCCTAACCCTAACCCTAACCCTAACCCTAACCCTTACCCTTACCCTAAACCTAACCATACTCCTAACCCTAACCCTAACCCTAACCCTAACCCTAACCCTAACGCTAACCCTACCCCTACGCCTACCCCTTCCCCTACCCTAACCCTAACCGTAACCCTAACCCTAACCCTAACCCTAACCCTAACCCTAACCCTAACCCTTAACCCTAACCCTAAACCTAACCATACTCCTAACCCTAACCCTAACCCTAACCTGAACCCTAGCCCTAGCCCTAGCCCTAGCCCTAGCCCTAGCCCTAGCCCTAACCCTAACCCTAACCCTAACCCTAACCCTAACCCTAACCCTTACCTTTACCCTAAACCTAACCATACTCCTAACCCTAACCCTAACCCTACCCCTACCCCAACCCTAACCCTAACCCTAACCCTAACCCTAACCCTAACCCTAACCCTAACCCTAACCCTAACCCTAACCCTAACCCTTAACCCTAACCCTTAACCCTAACCCTAAACCTAACCATACTCCTAACCCTAACCCTAACCCTAACCCTAATGCTAACCCTAAAGCCTAACCCTATCCCTAACCCTAACCCTAACCCTAACCTGAACCCTAACCCGAACCCTAACCCTAACCCTAACCCTAACCCTAACCCTAACCCTAACCCTAACCCTAACCCTAACCCTAACCCTAACCCTAACCCTAACCCTAACCCTAACCCTAACCCTAGCCCTAGCCCTAGCCCTAGCCCTAGCCCTAGCCCTAACCCTAACCTGAACCCTAACCCTAACCCTAACCCTAACCCTAATCCTAACCTGAACCCTAACCCTAGCCCTAGCCCTAGCCCTAGCCCTAGCCCTAGCCCTAGCCCTAGCCCTAGCCCTAGCCCTAGCCCTAGCCCCTAACCCTAACCCAAACCCTAACCGTAGAACCTACCCCTACCCTAACCCTTACCCTTACCCTAACCCTAACCCTAACCCTAACCCTAACCCTAACCCTAACCCTAACCCTAACCCTAACCCTAACCCTAAACCTAACCCTAGCCCTAACCCTAACCCTAACCCTAACCCTAACCCTAACCCTAACCCTAACCCTAACCCTAACCCTAACCCTAACCTGAACCCTAACCCTAACTCTAACCCTAGCCCTAGCCCTAGCCCTAGCCCTAGCCCTAGCCCTAGCCCTAGCCCTAGCCCTAGCCCTAGCCCTAGCCCTAGCCTTAGCCCTAGCCCTAGCCCTAGCCCTAGCCCTAGCCCTAGCCCTAACCCTAACCCTAACCCTAATCCTAACCTGAACCCTAACCCTAACCCTAACCCTAACCCAAGCCCTAGCCCTAGCCCTAGCCCTAGCCGTAGCCGTAGCCCTAACCCTAACCCTAACCCTAACCCTAACCCTAACCCTAACCCTAACCCTAACCCTAACCCTAACCCTAACCTGAACCCGAACCCTAACCCTAACACTAACCCTAGCCCTAGCCCTAGCCCTAGCCCTAGCCCTAGCCCTAGCCCTAGCCC
>NC_139572.1:12675203-12680203 GCF_965112155.1 Podarcis liolepis | reverse complement strand
GGTACCAGAGGCAGCTGACCTTCGGCTCTTCCTTTTGTGCTGAACACTGCATCGTGCCCAGGCAGGAAGGAGAGGAAGAGGAGTCACAGCTGCTGCTAGGCACGCTGCAAGCGATTCCACACAAGTACGCTGAATTTTTGGAAGTTTTCTGCGAGAAGGAGGCAGACAGGCTACCCCCTCACAGACCATATGACTGCAAAATTGACCTGCTGCCGGGGGCGGCGCTGCCTAAAGGGAAACTGTATTCCATGTCAGAGGACGAACTGCAGGAACTCAAAGAGTTCATTGACCATAATTTGCAACGCGGCTTCATCCGGGAGTCCAGGGCAGTGGGGGGCAGTCCCGTATTCTTTGTTAAGAAGCGGGACACGCCCCAGAAAAGACTGGTAGTGGATTACAGGATTTTGAACAGTCTGACTAGGCCATCGGACTTCCCCATGCCCCGTATTGACGACCTCCTCGCAAAGGTACGGAAGGGCAGAGTGTTCACCAAGTTGGACCTGCGGGGGGCGTACAACCTCATTCGCATGCGGGAAGGAGATGAGTGGAAGACAGCCATGTTCACGCCACTGGGGGACCTACGAATATAGAGTTATGCCTTTTGGATTGCAAAATGGCTCCCACGTTTTTCAAGCGTTTATGCATCACGTGTTGGCGGGACTTCTCTACAAGACGTGCGTCTGTTTCTTAGATGACATCCTGATCTTTTCGGAGTCGCAGCAGGAGCATGACGGACACGTCAAGGAAGTGCTGAGCAGGCTAAAGCAACATAGGCTCTACGCCAAGCTGGAGAAGTGCCAATTTGACGTGCCGGAGGTGGATTTTCTGGGCTACAAGCTGTCTGACAAGGGGCTCGCCATGGACAGCGCCAAGGTTCGAGCGGTGTTGGATTGGAAGAGTCCGCGCAACCGGAAGGAGGTCCAACGGTTTGTCGGCTTTGCGAACTTCTATCGCAAGTTTATCAAGGGCTTCGCGATGCAGACAGCGGCCATCACTGACACGCTTAGCTCCAAGAAGAAGAAGTTCGTTTGGACAGCGCAGGCGGAGCAGTCCTTTCAGGCACTCAAGCGTCTCTTCGCGTCGGAAGAGCAGCTGCTTCATGTCAACCCCAGCAAGCCGATGAGGGTGGAGACAGACGCCTCGGACAGAGCCGTGGGGCGGTCCTGTTGCAGAAAGACCCGCAGGGGGTGTGGCGACCGGGAGCGTTTTACTCCAGGAAGCTCAGCAAGTCCGAACAGAACTACACCATCTGGGACAGGGAGTTGCTGGCCATTCACGCAGCGTTCAAGGCGTGGAGGCACTTTCTGATCGGCGCCAAGCACACGGTGCAGGTTTGCACGGACCACAAGAATCTAGAGCACTGGCGCACGGCACAGTTCCTGAACCAGAGGCAGATACGTTGGGCTGAGTTCTTTGCAAACTTCGACTTCCGAATAGAGTATGTCCCGGGGGACACCAACATCATGGCAGACGCTCTCTCCCGTAAGCCACAGTATCTGGAGGACGCAACGCCAGCGGCCGCCATGCACATCTTCGCACCAGCAGTGTGGGCGTGCGCCGCGGCGACCGTGGACCTAGAGGCGGTGCGACGTGCGTTGCAGGAGGACTCCTTCGCACAAGCAAAGATGGCAGAGGTGCAAAGGGGCAAGGCAGCGGCCGACGGTTTCCGGCTACGAGATGGATTGCTCATCCGAAAAGGGGCCATCTACGTGCCGGGAGACGAACTTCGAGCCAAGGTGCTGCAGCAGCTGCACGACGCGCCCACGGCCGGGCACTTTGGCAAGGAGAAGACGGTGGAATTAGTAGCCAGGGATTTCTGGTGGCCTGGAATGAGAGGGGAGGTCGCAGACTACGTGGCGAGGTGCGACACCTGCCAGAGGGCCAAACCAGTGCACAAACCGCCGGCCGGACTGTTGGAACCGCTGCAAACTCCGGTCGAACCTTGGGAAAGGGTGGCTCTGGACTTTGTCACGGATCTGCCCAGCTCAAGGGGCAAGACGGCAGTGCTGGTGGTGGTGGACCTGTTTTCCAAGATGGCGCATTTCATTCCGTGTGCGAAGGTGGCCACGGCGGAGCAAACCGCCAAACTGTTCATAGACCACGTGTTCAAGGTTCACGGTCTGCCACGGTCTATTCTGTCCGACCGGGGGCGGCAGTTCATCTCGAATTTCTGGCAGAAGCTGATGGGCTTCCTGAACGTCAAGATCAACCTGGCGTCGGCGAGACACCCGCAGACCAACGGGCAAGCGGAGCGGGTCAATGCCATCATGCAGCAGTACCTGAGATGTTATGCAAATCAACAGCCTGCGACGTGGGTGGATTACCTACCGCTTGCCGAGTTCGCCTACAACAACACGAAGCACGTGTCCACGGGGGTCACGCCGTTCTTCGCCAACAACGGGAGGCACCCCAGAACCTTCCCGGGACTGGAAAGAATGGGGGAGGGGGAGCCGCAGACAGCAGATGCGTTCGCGTCGGAGCTGCAGGAGGTCCACGATCAGCTGAGGCGCCACCTGGAGCTGGCCAAGCACGCATACAAGGTACAAGCAGACAAGCACAGAAGGGTTGGAGAAGAGCTCCACGTGGGAGACTGGGTTTGGTTAGCAGCCCACGCAGTGCCGGCCAGGTCGTTGGCCAAGAAGAAACTAGGGCATAAGCAACTGGGGCCCTACCAAGTCGAAGAGCAGGTCAACCCGGTAGCTTTCAGACTGGCACTTCCGGAGGGTTCCAGAATGCATCCGGTATTCCACAGATCGGTGCTCACTCCCTACAAGGCACCGCACAGGTTCCAGGAACCCGGAACAGCGCCGAGTCCGGTCAGAGACAGAACAGGGCACGCGGAAGTGGCACAGAAGGAGCGCATCAACGAAGTCACTGAGATTTTGGACTCCAGATGGGGGGAAGAGGGGGTAGAATACTTTCTCGCCAAGGAGGGCACCCCGGCCAGTGCGAACAGCTGGGTGCCGGGCTACGCCTTGGACGAACCTCTCCTCAAAGACGAGTTTCATGCCCTCTTTCCCCATAGACCTATGCCAGCAGAATATTTTGACGACTGGCTTTTCACGCCCACACTTTCGGCCAGCACTTTCCGGGGGTTCGACTCGGACGAGGACCCGACACAAGACGTCCGTTCCCCGGAGGGGTCACCCTCGGGATCTGCATCAGAACCCTCGTATTGGTGGGACGATAGGCCAGAGGAGCAGTGGCGCAGACGGTGGCTGGAAGGCCCAGGACGAGCAACACCGACAGGAGGAAGTGAGGGAGAGACGGACATGGACGTTTTCGGGGACGACCCTGGTTTCGAGCACGGCGGCACAGAGATGGAAGCGGAGGTGACTGTCGTCGACGAGAGCGGGGAGGAAGACCCGGGAGACTTCAGATGGAGGCCTGCCACGGGAAGCGACCGATACCCGACGTTCGTCCCTTTGCAACAGCAGCCCCCAGCTCCAGCACCGGAAGGAGGGGAGGGGGGAATGGGGGGCTTCGAGGGGGGGATGGATGTCAGGGGTTTAGGAGCAGAAGCACGGGCAAGGGAGGAAACAGAGAGCGAAGGGGAGGAGGCAGAAGAAAAGATGAGTGACGACGACGACCCGAGATCTCCTAGTCTTTCCAGTGAATCAGAGGATTCACAGAAAGGAGCACCAGTGGCGAGGGCAAGGGGGGAGTCTAGGGGGGCACCCCAGGAAGACAGAGCCAGAGAGGACTCAGGGGGGAGCAGCTGGAAATCGGGACCAGCGTCACCGTCAGGAAGCAGGGAAGAGGAAGGGAGCCAGGGGGGAAGCGCTGGCAGCTCACCACAGGAGGGAGGACATGAGTCAGGAGTGGCCACACCTCCACAGGAGGGAGGACATGAGTCGGGGATGGCCACACCTCCATCGGGGAGCGAAGAAACGGTTGAGAGGAAAGTGGAAGGTTGGGCGCGCGCGCCAAGTTCAAATGCAGAGGAAGGCGGCGCAGTAAGCAGCCCCGAAAGAGAGCCAGGTCCTAAAGCCCGGCGCAAGGAGGCAGGAGGGTCTGGGTCAGCATCAGAAGAATCCCGGAAGGAAGAAGCCCCGGGGGGTAGAGGGACCCAGAGGAGGACAGTCAGGAGGAAAAGGTGGAGCAAGGCTAGGATATTAAGTTGGTGCACACAGGGCGGAGACTCAGACGGAGCTTCGCCGACCTAGCTACTAGGCGTAGAGTTGCGCGCAGCAGCGTGAGAATGGAAACTGTAATTCAATAAAGACTTTTACTTAATGACCGCTGGCTAGCGTGATCCTCTGTGAGCTAGGATCTTCAAGCAGCTCTGACAGTTTGGGTTAGGGTTAGGGTTAGGGTTAGGGTTAGGGTTAGGGGTAGGGGTTTGGGTTAGAGTTAGGGTTAGGGTTACGGTTACGGTTGGGGTTAGGGGTAGGGGTTGGGGTAGGGGTAGGGGTTGGAGTTGGGGTTGGGGTTGGGGTTGGGGTTGGGGTTGGGATTAGGGTTAGGGTTAGGGTTAGGGTTAGGGCTAGGGCTAGGGCTAGGGCTAGGGTTAGGGGTAGGGGTAGGGGTAGGGGTAGGGGTAGGGGTAGGGGTAGGGGTAGGGGTAGAGTTAGGGTTATAGTTAGGGTTAGGGTTGGGGTTGGGGTTAGGGTTAGGGTTAGGGTTAGGGTTAGGGTTCGGGTTAGGGTTAGGGTTAGGGTTAGGGTTAGGGTTAGGGTTAGGGTTAGGGTTAGGGTTAGGATTAGGGTTAGGGGAAGGGGTTGGGGGTTGGGGTTAGGGTTGGGGTTAGGGGTAGAGGTTAGGGTTGGAGATAGGGTTAGGGGTAGGGGTAGGGGTTGGGGTTAGTGGTAGGGGTTGGGGTTGGGGCTGGGGTTGGGGATGGGGATGGGGTTGGGGATGGGGTTGGGGTTAGGATTGGGTTGCGGTTGGGGTTGGGGTTAGGGTTAGGGTTAGGGGTTGGGGTTGGGGTAGGGATTGGGGTTGGGGTTGGCGTTGCGGATAGGGTTAGGGTTAGGGTTAGGGTTAGGGGTAGGGGTAGG
>NC_139572.1:12485203-12667703 GCF_965112155.1 Podarcis liolepis | reverse complement strand
TAGGGGTAGGGGTAGGGGTAGGGTTTGGGGTTAGGGGTATGGGGTAGGGTTGGGGTTGGGGTTAGGGGTACTGGTTGGGGTTGGGGTTGGGGTTGGTGTTAGGGGTAGGGGTTGTTGTTTGGGTGAGGGTTAGGGTTAGGGTTGGGGTTGGGGTTGGGGTTGGGGTTAGGGTTGGGGGGTAGGGGTTGGGGTTGGGGTTGTGGTTGGGGTTGGGGTTGGGGTTGGGGTTGGGGTTAGGGTTAGGGTTAGGGTTAGGCTTAGGGTTAGGGTTAGGGGTTGGGGTTGGGGTTGGGGTTGGGGTTGGGGTTGGGGTTGGAGTTGGGGTTGGGGTTGGGGTTGGGTTTAGGGGTAGGGGTATGGGTAGGGTTTGGGGTTAGGGGTAGGGGTTGGTGTAGGGTTAGGGTTATGGTTGGGCTTAGTGTTAGGGTTGGTGTTTAGGGTTAGGGTTAGGGTTAGGGTTAGTGTCAGGGGTTCAGGAGCAGAGGCAAGGGCAAGGGAGGAAACAGAGAGCGAAGGGGAGGAGGCAGAAGAAAAGATGAGTGATGACGACGACCCGAGATCTCCGAGTCTTTCCAGTGAATCAGAAGATTCACAGAAAGGAGCACCAGTGGCCAGGGCAAGGGGGGAGTCTAGGGGGGCACCCCAGGAAGATAGAGCCAGAGGGGATTCAGAGGAGAGCAGTTGGAAATCGGGACCAGCGTCACCGCCAGAGAGCAGGGAAGAGGAAGGGAGCCAGGGGGCAAGCGCTGGCAGCTCACAACAGGAGGGAGGGCATGAGTCAGGAGTGGCCACACCTCCATCGGGGAGCGAGGAAACGGTCAAACGGAAAGTGGAAAGTTGGGCGCGCGCGCCAAGTTCAAATGCACAGGAAAGTGACGCAGTGGGCAGCCCTGAAAGAGAGCCAGGTCCTAAAGCCCGGCGCAAGGAGACAGGAGGGTCCGGGGGGTCGGCGTCAGAAGAATCCAGGAAGGAAGAGACCCCGGGGGGTAGAGGGACCCAGAGGAGGACAGTCAGGCGGAAAAGGTGGAGCCGGGCTAGGATATTAAGTTGGTGTACAAGGGGCGGAGACTCAGATGGAGCTTCGCCGATCTAAGCATAAGACGTAGAGTTGCGCGCAGCAGCTTGAGAATGGAAACTGTAACTCAATAAAGACTTTTACTTAATGATCGCTGGCTAGCGTGATCCTCTGTGAGCTAGGATCTTTAAGCAGCTCTGACAGTAAGCTCCGTCTCCTAATTGTGGGCATCTACAGCCTCGAGGAGAGGAGAGAAGCAGGTGCCTACTAGCGAGCTCACGAACGGCAGCCGACATGACGGCTGAGCAGCAGATAGCGGAACTCAGAGAAGCAGTGTCACAACTGAATGCCGAGGCTCTCGCATCCAGGAAGAGAGAGGAGGAGGCAGCTGCCGCCTGCAGGGATCTCCAGGTCAGGTTAGACGTGCTGACAAAGCAGACACCCAGGCAGGAGGGAATTGGGTTGGGGAGACGAACAGGCGGTCTGGTCTCTCACTTCGATGGGAACCTGCAACAGTATCCCAACTTTAGAGCAGACGTACTGTGCGCACTGCAACTGCTGAATAAAGACTTTAGAGATGAGCAAGAGAAAGTGGGATTCATCATGTCCCATTTGCATGGGGATGCTAAAGCATGGCTGCGCAATTTGTGGAGAGATAAGGATCCGGCCCTCCAAAATGCGGATGCCTTTATTAAAGCGATGGATGGGTGTTTTTTATCAAGCATTGACGTGGATCTTGCCTGGAAGGAGGTGCATGGACTAAGGCAAGGGAGGGCCAGCGTAAGGCAGTACCATGCCCGCTTTTTCGCTTTGGTCAGTGCCCTGGAATGGGACAGAGATTCGGCCCCTGTAAGAGACCTCTTTTGGGAGGGGTTGCACAGCTCGATTAAAGATGAAATCGCGAGGGGGGAGAGACCCCGGACCACGCAGGAGATCGTTCAAAGGGCGCTGGCGGTGGGGGTGCGGCTGGAAGAACGTCCATGGAGCAGGGACAAAGGGCGTGGAGGGCGCGAACCAGCCAGGGGCTCCTCCTTCCTTCCCAGAGAAGCAGCGCGTGCGCAATCCACGCCTCCGCCAGGAGGAGGGGCGGAACCTATGGAGGTTGGAAGTGCAAGGGCTCAGTCAGCAGCCAGAGCCCTAGCACCGGCAACAGTGAAAGCGAAGACTCCTAGAGGGAACAGGAAGTGTTACATCTGCGAGGATCCAGGGCATATGGCGAAAGAGTGTCCCCGGAGGCTCCACAAGCACACTGCAGCCTCAGCAATGGTGACTGCAGCAACGCAGCAAGGAGAACCACAGCAGGGAAACGACGCAGTCTGGCTGGAGGAAGAGGCGCTGGGGCCCAGCCAGACGTGTTAGTGACGCAGTCCCCAGAGATTTTACAGCCTGTGAACCCCCTCCCGCCCAAACCAGTAGTGAGGCTCACCGCATCGCTCCAGCTGCCCAATGGAATCACCATGGACGTGCCAATCACCATTGACTCAGGAAGCAATGCGGACTTTATAGGGCAGGACTTTGTCGACAAGCACGCTATACAGTTGCTGCCTGCCACGCTGCCCCTGCAGGTTGTCACGGTGGATGGCAGGGAGCTGCTCGGGGGGCAAGTGGTGAAGCAGACGCCACCAATGGTGATGCGACTTGGGAATCACAGAGAAATCATCAGCTTCAACGTCACTCAACTATCGGACACGCCCATTGTATTGGGCATGAGTTGGCTGGACAAGCACAGCCCAACGCTGGCTTGGTACCAGAGGCAACTGACTTTCGGCTCTTCCTTTTGTGCTGAACACTGCATCGTGCCCTGGCAGGAAGGAGAGGAAGAGGAGTCACAGCTGCTGCTAGGCACGCTGCAAGCGATTCCCCACAAGTACGCAGAATTTTTGGAAGTTTTCTGCGAGAAGGAGGCAGACAGGCTACCCCCTCACAGACCATATGACTGCAAAATTGACCTGCTGCCGGGGGCGGCGCTGCCTAAAGGGAAGCTGTATTCCATGTCAGAGGACGAACTGCAAGAACTCAAAGAGTTCATAGATCATAATTTGGAGCGCGGTTTCATCCGGGAGTCCAAGGCAGCGGGGGGCAGTCCTGTATTCTTTGTTAGGAAGCGGGACACGCCCCAAAAAAGACTTGTAGTGGACTATCGCATCTTAAACAGTGTGACCAAGCCATCGGACTTCCCCATGCCCCGAATCGACGACCTCCTAGCAAAGGTGCGGAAGGGCAGCGTGTTCACCAAGTTGGACCTGCGAGGGGCGTACAACCTCATTCGCATGCGGGAAGGAGATGAGTGGAAGACAGCCATGTTCACGCCACTGGGCACCTACGAATATAGAGTTATGCCTTTTGGATTGCAAAATGGCTCTCACGTTTTTCAAGCTTTCATGCATCACGTGTTGGCGGGACTTCTCTACAAGACGTGCGTCTGTTTCTTAGATGACATCCTGATCTTTTCGGAATCGCAGCAGGAGCATGACAGACACGTCAAGGAAGTGCTGAGCAGGCTAAGGCAGCATAGGCTCTACGCCAAGCTGGAGAAGTGCCAATTCGACGTGACTGAGGTGGATTTTCTGGGCTACAAGTTGTCTGACAAGGGGCTCGCCATGGACAGCGCCAAGGTTCGAGCGGTGTTGGATTGGAAAAGCCCACGCAACCGGAAGGAGGTCCAACGGTTTGTCGGCTTTGCGAACTTCTATCGCAAGTTTATCAAGGGCTTCGCTATGCAGACAGCGGCCATCACGGACACGCTTAGCTCCAAGAAAAAGAAGTTCATCTGGACAGAGCAGGCGGAGCAGTCCTTTCAGGCACTCAAGCGTCTCTTCGCGTCGGAAGAGCAGCTGCTGCATGTCGACCCCAGCAGGCCGATGAGGGTGGAGACAGACGCCTCGGACAGAGCCGTGGGGGCAGTCCTGCTGCAGAAAGACCCGCAGGGGGTTTGGCGGCCGGGAGCGTTTTACTCCAGGAAGCTCAGCAAGTCCGAGCAGAACTACACCATCTGGGACAGGGAGTTGCTGGCCATTCATGCAGCGTTCAAAGCGTGGAGGCACTTCCTGATCGGAGCCAAGCACACGGTGCAGGTTTGCACGGACCACAAGAATCTGGAGCACTGGCGCACAGCACAGTTCCTGAACCAGAGGCAGATACGTTGGGCTGAGTTCTTTGCGAACTTCGACTTCCGAATAGAGTATGTCCCGAGGGACACCAACATCATGGCGGACGCTCTCTCCCGTAAGCCACAGTATCTGGAGGACGCAACGCCAGCGGCCGCCATGCACATCTTCGCACCAACAGTGTGGGCGTGCGCCGCGGCAACCGTGGACCTGGAGGCGGTGCGACGAGCGTTGCAGGATGACTCCTTCGCGCAAGCAAAGATGGCAGAGGTGCAAAGGGGCAAGGCAGCGACCGACGGTTTCCAGCTGAGAGATGGATTGCTCATCCGTAAAGGGGCCATCTACGTGCCGGGAGACAAAGTTCGCGCCAAGGTGCTGCAGCAGCTGCACGACGCGCCCACTGCCGGGCACTTTGGCAAGGAGAAGACGGTGGAATTAGTAGCCAGGGATTTCTGGTGGCCCGGAATGAGAGGGGAGGTCGCGGACTACGTGGCGAGGTGTGACACCTGCCAGAGGGCCAAGCCAGTGCACAGACCGCCGGCCGGACTGTTGGAACCGCTGCAAACTCCGGTCGAACCTTGGGAAAGGGTGGCCCTGGACTTTGTCACGGATCTGCCCAGCTCGAGGGGCAAGACGGCAGTGCTGGTGGTGGTGGATTTGTTTTCCAAGATGGCACATTTCATTCCGTGTGCTAAGGTGGCCACGGCGGAGCAAACCGCCAAACTGTTCATAGACCACGTGTTCAAGGTTCACGGTCTGCCACGGTCTATTCTGTCCGACCGGGGACGGCAGTTCATCTCGAATTTCTGGCAGAAGCTGATGGGCTTCCTGAACGTCAAGATCAACCTGGCGTCGGCGAGACACCCGCAGACCAACGGGCAAGCGGAGCGGGCCAATGCCATCATGCAGCAGTACCTGAGATGTTATGCGAATCAACAGCCTGCGACGTGGGTGGATTACCTGCCGCTCGCCGAGTTCGCCTACAACAACACGAAGATTTTGGACTCCAGATGGGGGGAAGAGGGGGTAGAATACCTTCTCGCCAAGGAGGGCACCCCGGCCAGTGCCAACAGCTGGGTGCCGGGCTACGCTTTAGACGAACCTCTGCTCAAAGAAGAGTTTCATGCCCTCTTCCCACATAGGCCAATGCCAGCAGACTTTTTCGACGACTGGCTTTTCACGCCCACGCTTTCAGCCAGCACGTTCCGGGGGTTCGACTCGGACGAGGAACCGACACGAGACGCCCGTTCCCCGGAGGGGTCACCCTCGGGATCTGCTTCAGAACCCTCGTATTGGTGGGATGATCGACCAGAGGAGCAGTTCCGCAGAAAGTGGCTGGAGGGTCCAGGACGAGCAACGTCTCCAGAAGGAAGCGAGGGAGAGACGGACATGGACGTTTTCGGGGACGACCCGGGTTTCGAGCACGGCGGCACAGAGATGGAAGCGGAGGTGACCGTCGTCGACGAGAGCAGGGAAGAAGAACCGGAAGACTTCAGATGGAGGCCCGCCACGGGAAGCGAACTGTATCCGACATTCGTCCCCCTGACACGGCAGCACCCAGCTCCCGCACCGGAAGGAGGGGAGGGGGGAAGAGGGGGCTTCGAGGGGGGGATGGATGTCAGGGGTTCAGGAGCAGAGGCAAGGGCAAGGGAGGAAACAGAGAGCGAGGGGGAGGAGGCAGAAGAAAAGATGAGTGATGACGACGACCCGAGATCTCCAAGTCTTTCCAGTGAATCAGAAGATTCACAGAAAGGAGCACCAGTGGCCAGGGCAAGGGGGGAGCCTAGGGGGACACCCCAGGAAGATAGAGCTAGAGAGGACTCAGAGGGGAGCAGTTGGAAATCGGGACCAGCGTCACCGCCAGAGAGCAGGGAAGTGGAAGGGCGCCAGGGAGCAAGCGCTGGAAGCTCACAACAGGGGGGAGGGCACGAGTCAGGAGTGGCCACACCTCCATCGGGGAGCGAAGAAACGGTCAAACGGAAAGTGGAAGGTTGGGCGCGCGCGCCAAGTTCAAATGCACAGGAAGGTGGCGCAGTAGGCAGCCCGGAAAGGGAGCCAGGTCCTAAAGCCCGGCGCAAGGAGACAGGAGGGTCCGGGGGGTCGGCGTCAGAAGAATCCCGGAAGGAAGAGACCCCGGGGGCAGAGGGACCCAGAGAAGAACAGTCAGGCGGAAAAGGTGGAGCAGGGCTAGGATATTAAGTTGGTGTACAAGGGGCGGAGACTCAGACGAAGCTTCGCCGATCTAACCATAAGACGTAGAGTTGCACGCAGCAGCTTGAGAATGGAAACTGTAACTCAATAAAGACTTTTATTTAATGATCGCTGGCTAGCGTGATCCTCTGTGAGCTAGGATCTTTAAGCAGCTCTGACACCTAACAATAACCCTAACCCCAACCCCAACCCCTAACCCGAACACAACCCCCAACCCTACCCCCAACCCCAACCCCTAACCCTAAACCCAACACCAACACCAACCCCTACCCCTACCCCTAACACCAACACCAACCCTAACCCTAACCCTAACCCCAACCCCAACCCCAACCCCAACCCCTACCCATACCCCTAACCCTAACCCTAACCCTAACCCTAACCCTAACCCCAACCCCAACCCCAACCCCTACCCCTACCCCTAACACCAACCCCAACCCTAACCCTAACCCTAACCCTAACCCCAACCCAACCCCAACCCCAACCCCAACCCCAACCCCAACCCCAACCCCAACCCCTACCCATACCCCTAACCCTAACCCTAACCCCAACCCCAACCCCAACCCTAACCCCAACCACAACCCCAACCCCAACCCCTACCCCTACCCCTACCCCTACCCCAACCCCTAACCCTAAGCCTAACCCCAACACCAACACCTACCCCAACCCCTACCCCTACCCCTAACCCTAACCCTAACAACCCTAACTCTAACCCCAACCCCAAACCCTGTTAGGGGTTAGGGTTAGGGGTTAGGGTTAGGGGTTAGGGGTTAGGGGTTAGGGTTAGGGGTTAGGGGTTAGGGGTTAGGGGTTAGGGGTTAGGGGTTAGGGGTTAGGGGTTAGGGGTTAGAGGTTAGGGGTTAGGGTTAGGGGTTGGGGTTGGGGTTGGGGTTAGGTTCGGGGTCGGGGCAGGGTCAGGGTCAGGGTCGGCGTCAAGGTCAAGGGTCAGGGTCAGGGTCAAAGGTCAGGGGTTTGGGTCAGGGGTTAGGGTTAGGGCTAGTGTTAGGGTTTGGGTTTGGGTTTGGGTTTGGGTTTGGGTTTGGGTTTGGGTTTGGGTTTGGGTTTGGGTTTGGGTTAGGGTTAGGGTTAGGGTTTGGGTTGGGGTTGGGGTTGGGGTTAGGGTTAGGGGTAGGGGTAGGGGTAGGAGTAGGGGTTGGGTTTGGGGGTTGGGGTTAGGGTTAGGGGTGTCAAGGGTTAGGGTTATTGTCAGGGTCAGGCGTCAGGGGTCTGTGTTGGGTTCAGGTGTCAGGGGTCAGGGGTCAAGTGTTTGGATTTGGGTTAGGGTCTGGGGTCAGGGGTCAGGATCAAAGGTTTGGGTTAGGGTCAGGGGTCACTGGTTAGGGTTAAGGGTCACTGGTCTTGGGTTAGGCGTCAAGACTTCGGGTCAGGGGTCAGGGGGTCAAGGTCAGGGTCAGATGTATGCGAAAACAACGAGTTTTCCTTGCTTTTTGGAACTTCATTTTGTATTTATAGGGTGAATATTCTGCACACCTATGGAACCAAGTGAAATCCTCCAGAGAAGCTTATTCATGTTTTTTGGGTGAATATGCATGCTGTCAGGGGTTTAGGAGCAGAGGCAAGGGCGAGGGAGGAAACAGAGAACGAAGGGGAGGAGGCAGAAGAAAAGATGAGTGATGACGACGACCCGAGATCTCCGAGTCTTTCCAGTGAATCAGAGGATTCACAGAAAGGAGCACCAGTGGCCAGGGCAAGGGGGGATTCTAGGGGGGCACCCCAGGAAGATAGAGCCAGAGGGGACTCAGAGGAGAGCAGTTGGAAATCGGGACCAGCGTCACCGCCAGAGAGCAGGGAAGAGGAAGGGAGCCAGGGGGCAAGCGCCAGCAGCTCACAACAGGAGGGAGGACACGAGTCAGGAGTGGCCACACCTCCATCGGGGAGCGAAGAGACGGTTAGACGGAAGGTGGAAGGTTGGGCGCGCGCGCCAAGTTCAAATGCACCGGAAGGCGGCGCAGGAGGCAGCCCGGAAAGGGAGCCAGGTCCTAAAGCCCGGCGCAAGGAGACAGGAGAGTCCGGGGGGTCAGCGTCAGAAGAATCCCGGAGGGAGGAGACCCCGGGGGGCAGAGGGACCCAGAGGAGAATAGTCAGGCGGAAAAGGTGGAGCAGGGCGAGGATATTAAGTTGGTGCGCAAGGGGCGGAGACTCAGACGGAGCTTCGCCGATCTAGCTACTAGACGTAGAGTTGCACGCAGCAGCTTGAGAATGGAAACTGTAACTCAATAAAGACTTTTACTTAATGATCGCTGGCTAGCGTGATCCTCTGTGAGCTAGGATCTTCAAGCAGCTCTGACACATGCTGTCAGGGGTTTAGGAGCAGAGGCAAGGGCAAGGGAGGAAACAGAGAGCGAAGGGGAGGAGGCAGAAGAAAAGATGAGTGATGACGACGACCCGAGATCTCCGAGTCTTTCCAGTGAATCAGAGGATTCACAGAAAGGAGCACCAGTGGCCAGGGCAAGGGGGGAGTCTAGGGGGGCACCCCAGGAAGATAGAGCCAGAGGGGACTCAGAGGAGAGTAGTTGGAAATCGGGACCAGCGTCACCGCCAGAGAGCAGGGAAGAGGAAAGGAGCCAGGGGGCAAGCGCTGGCAGCTCACCACAGGAGGGAGGGCACGAGTCAGGAGTGGCCACACCTCCATCGGGGAGCGAAGAAACGGTTAAGCGGAAAGTGGAAGGTTGGGCGCGCGCGCCAAGTTCAAATGCAGAGGATGGTGGCGCAGTAAGCAGCCCGGAAAGGGAGCCAGGTCCTAAAGCCCGGCGCAAGGAGACAGGAGGGTCCGGGGGGTCAGCGTCAGAAGAATCCCGGAAGGAAGAGACCCCGGGGGGTAGAGGGACCCAGAGGAGGACAGTCAGGCGGAAAAGGTGGAGCCGGGCTAGGATATTAAGTTGGTGCACACGGGGCGGAGACTCAGACGGAGCTTCGCCGATCTAGCTACTAGACGTAGAGTTGCGCGCAGCAGCGTGAGAATGGAAACTGTAACTCAATAAAGACTTTTACTTAATGATCGCTGGCTAGCGTGATCCTCTGTGAGCTAGGATCTTCAAGCAGCTCTGACAGTAAGCTCCGTCTCGTAAGTGTGGGCATCTACAGCCTCGAGGAGGGGAGAGAAGCAGGTGCCTACTAGCGAGCTCACGAACGGCAGACGACATGACGGCGGAGCAGCAGATAGAGGAACTCAGAAAAGCAGTGTCACAACTGAATGCCGAGGCTCTCGCATCCAGGAAGAGAGAGGAGGAGGCAGCTGCCGCCTGCAGGGACCTCCAGGTCAGGTTAGACGTGCTGACAAAGCAGACACCCAGGCAGGAGGGAATTGGGTTGGCGAGACGAACAGGCGGTCTGGTCTCTCACTTCGATGGGAACCTGCAACAGTATCCCAACTTTAGAGCAGACGTACTGTGCGCACTGCAACTGCTGCATAAAGACTTTAGAGATGAGCAAGAGAAAGTGGGATTCATCATGTTCCATTTGCATGGGGATGCTAAAGCATGGCTGCGCAATTTATGGAGAGATAAGGATCCGGCGCTCCAAGATGCGGATGCCTTTATTAAAGCGATGGATGGGTGTTTTTTATCAAGCATTGACGTGGATCTTGCCCGGAAGGAGGTGCATGGACTAAGGCAAGGGAGGGCCAGCGTGAGGCAGTACCATGCCCGCTTTTTCGCTTTGGTCAGTGCCCTGGAATGGGACAGAGATTCGGCCCCTGTAAGAGACCTCTTTTGGGAGGGGCTGCACAGCTCGATTAAAGATGAGATCGCGGGGGGGGAGAGACCCCGGACCACCCAGGAGGTCGTTCAGAGGGCACTGGCAGTGGGGGTGCGGCTGGAAGAACGTCCGTGGAGCAGGGACGAAGGGCGTGGAGGGCGCGAACCAGCCAGGGGCTCCTCCTTCCTTCCCAGAGAAGCAGCGCGTGCGCAATCCACGCCTCCGCCAGGAGGAGGAGCGGAACCTATGGAGGTTGGAGTTGCAAGGGCTCAGTCAGCAACCAGAGCCCTAGCACCGGCAGCAGTGAAAGCGAAGCCTCCTAGAGGGAACAGGAAGTGTTACGTCTGTGAGGAGCCAGGGCATATGGCGAAAGAGTGTCCCCAGAGGCTCCACAAGCTCACTGCAGCCTCAGCAATGGTGTCAGGGCTGCCGCCCAGTCCCAGCTCACATAGGACCAAGTCAGCCAGCGTTCAGTTTCAAAGAGTCTTTATTGGATTACAGGTTCCATTTCCAAACTGCAACGTGCAGCCCTACTTCTTCTAGGTCAGAACGACGAAGACCCGTCTGAGTCTCCGCCTCTAGCGCACCAGCTTAATACCCTAGCCTTGCTCCACCTCCTGCGCCTTTCCTTCCGTCTCTGGGTCCTTCTGCCCCCCTGGGTCTCTCCTTTCCTACTCTCTTCTGACGCGGACCCCCCTGACCCTTCCGCCTCCTTGCGGCGGGCTTTGGGACTCGGTTCACTCTCTGGGCTGCTGGCTGCGCCAGCTTCCGTTACATTTGAACTTGGCGCGCGCGCCCAACTCTCCACTTTCCTCTTGATCGTTTCCTCGCTCCCCGAGGTGGGCGTGACTACTCCTGACTCATGCCCTCCCTCCTTCTGAAAGTCTCCGGAGCCCGATATCTGGTCCCCTTTCTCCCCGCTGCTCCCGGCTGGGAACGTGGGTCCCGATCTCCAACTGCTGCTTTCTGATCCCTCTCTGGACCCTTCTTCCTGGGGTGTCCCCCTGCTCTCCCCCCTTGCTCTGGCTGCTGGCGCTCCCTTCTGGGAATCCTCGGACTCGCTAGACAGGCTCGGTGATCTCGGGTCGTCATCCCCACTCATCCTTCCTTCGTATTCCTCCCCCTCGCTCTCTGTCTCCTCCCTTCTCTGCGTCTCTGCTCCTGAACCCCTGACATCCATCCCCCCCTCGAAGCCCCCCCTTCCCCCCTCCCCGCTTTCAAGGGTGGTTGGTGGGTGCTCCGTCATCACGGGAGTGAATGTCGGATACAGTTCGCTCCCCGTTGCTGGCCGCCAACTGAAGACCTCCGAGTCTTCCTCCCCGCGTTCGTCAACAGTGGTCTCCTCCGCCTCCATTTCGGTGCCGCCGTGCTCGAAACCAAGGTCCTCCCCGCAAACGTCCATGTCCGTCTCTGCGTCTGTCGCTGGACCTGGTGTCTCCTGCCACTTCCGGCGCCACTGCTCCTCTGGCCGATCGTCCCACCAATACGAGTTGTCAGACGCCGAACCCTCCGGTGACCCCTCTGGGGAACGTGTGCGCGGTGCGGGTTCCCCTTCCGAGTCGAAGCCATGGAACGTGCTGGAGGAAAGCGTGGGCGTGAACAACCAGTCGTCGAAGAAGCCCGCTGGCATAGGTCTGTGTGGGAAAAGGGCATGAAACTCATCCTTGAGCAGGGGTTCCTCCAAGGCGTAGTCCGGCACCCAGCTATTAGTACTGGCCCGGGTGCCCTCCCTTGCTAGTAGATATTCTACTCCGTCTTCCCCCCATCTGGAGTCCAAAACCTCCGTGACTTCGTTGATGGGGTCCTGCTGTGGCAATCTTCCCACCTCCGTCCGCTCTGGAGACTGACTCGGTGCCGTTCCTGGTTCCTGGAACCTGTGCGGTGCCCTGTAGGGAGTGAGCACCGACCTGTGGAACACCGGATGCATCCTCGAACCCTCTGGTAGCACCAGCCGGAAAGCCACCGGGTTGATCTGCGCTTCGACTCGGTATGGACCGAGTTGCTTGTGCCCTAGCTTCCTCTTGGCTAACGATCGGGTCGGCACCGCGTGGGCTGCCAACCAGACCCAGTCTCCCACTCGGATCTCCTCGCCAACTCGCCTGTGCTTGTCAGCTTGGACCTTGTATGCGTGCTTCGCCAGCTCCAGCTGCCGTCTGAGTTGATCGTGGACCTCTTGCAACTCAGATGCGAAAGCGTCCGCCGTCTGTGGTTCCCCTTCCCCCACTCTGTCCAGTCCCGGGAAGGTTCTGGGATTCCTCCCATTGTTGGCGAAGAACGGCGTCACCCCTGTGGATACGTGTTTCGTGTTGTTGTAGGCGAATTCGGCGAGCGGCAGGTAATCCACCCACGTCGCCGGCTGTTGATTGGCATAGCATCTCAGGTACTGCTGCATGATGGCATTGACCCTCTCCGCTTGCCCGTTGGTCTGCGGGTGCCTTGCCGATGTCAGGTTGATCTTGACGTTCAGGAAGCCCATCAGCTTTTGCCAGAAATTCGAGATGAACTGGCGTCCGCGGTCGGACAGTATAGACCGTGGCAGCCCGTGCACTTTGAACACGTGATCTATGAACAATTTGGCTGTTTGTTCTGCCGTGGCCACCTTCGCACACGGTATGAAATGTGCCATCTTGGTGAACAAGTCCACCACCACTAGTACAGCTGTCTTGCCTCTCGAGCTGGGTAGATCCGTGACAAAGTCCAGGGCCACCCTCTCCCATGGTTCAAACGGCGTTTGCAGCGGTTCCAGCAGTCCCGCCGGTGGTTTGTGCACCGGCTTGGCCCTCTGGCAGGTGTCGCACCTCGCGACGTAGTCCGCGACTTCCCCCCTCAGTCTGGGCCACCAAAAGTCTCTTGCGACCAATTCCACCGTTTTTTCTGTGCCAAAGTGCCCGGCCGTGGGTGCGTCGTGCAGCTGCTGCAGTACCCGGGCGCGAAGTTCGTCTCCCGGCACGTAGACGGCCCCTTTACGTAAGAGCAAGCCGTCTCGTATCTGGAACTCGTCGCCCTTCGCCGTGCCCTTGTGCACCTCTGCCATCTTCGCCTGCGCGAATGAGTCGTCCGTCAACGCCCTTCGCACCGCATCCAGGTCTACTGTGGCTGAAGCGCACGCCCACGCTGTTGGCGCGAAGATGTGCATGGCCGCCGCTGGCGTCGCCTCTTCGAGGTACTGCGGTTTTCGGGACAGGGCATCCGCCATGATGTTGGTGTCGCCCGGGACGTACTCAATTCGGAAATTGAAGTCAGCAAAGAACTCCGCCCAACGGATCTGCCTCTGGTTCAGGAACCGAGCCGTGCGCCAGTGCTCCAGATTCTTGTGGTCCGTGCAGACCTGCACCGTGTGCTTGGCGCCGATCAGGAAGTGCCTCCACGCCTTGAAAGCTGCATGAATGGCAAGCAGCTCCCTATCCCAGATGGTGTAGTTCTGCTCCGACTTGCTGAGCTTTCTGGAGTAGAACGCCCCCGGCCTCCAGACCCCCTGCGGGTCCTTCTGCAGCAGTACCGCTCCCACTGCTCTATCGGACGCGTCTGTCTCCACCCTCAGCGGTCTGCTGGGGTCGATATGCAGCAGTTGCTCTTCCGACGCGAAGAGACGCTTGAGTGTCTGAAAGGACCGCTCCGCCTGCTCCGTCCAGATGAATTTCTTTTTCTTGGAGCTTAGCGTGTCCGTAATAGCTGCCGTCTGCATCGCGAACCCCTTGATGAACTTGCGATAGAAATTGGCGAATCCGACAAACCTCTGGACCTCTTTCCGGTTGCGCGGGCTCTTCCAATCCAACACCGCACGAACCTTGGCGCTGTCCATGGCTAGCCCCTTGTCCGACAGCTTGTAACCCAAGAAATCCACCTCCGTCGTGTCGAACTGGCACTTCTCCAGTTTGGCGTACAGTCTATGCTGCTGCAGCCTCTTCAGCACCTCCCGAACGTCCTGGTCGTGTGCTTGCTGCGAGTCAGAGAATATCAGGATGTCATCCAGAAAGCAGACGCACTTCTTGTAGAGGAGTCCCGCCAACACGTGATGCATAAAAGCTTGAAAAACGTGGGAGCCATTTTGCAATCCAAAAGGCATAACTCTATATTCGTAGGTGCCCAGAGGCGTGAACATGGCTGTCTTCCACTCATCGCCCTCCCTCATACGGATGAGATTGTACGCTCCTCGCAGGTCCAACTTGGTGAACACGCGTCCCTTGCGCACCGTCGCCAGCAGGTCGTCAATCCTGGGCATAGGGAAATCGGAGGGCTTGGTCATTCTGTTTAAGAGGCGGTAATCCACGACCAATCTTTTTTGGGGCGTGTCCTTTTTCTTCACGAAGAAAACAGGACTGCCCCCTACTGCGCTGGACTCCCGGATGAAACCGCGCTGCAAATTGTGATCGATGAACTGTTTGAGTTCCTGTAGTTCGTCCTCAGACATGGAATATAGCTTCCCCTTCGGCAGCGTCGCCCCTGGCAGGAGGTCAATCTTGCAGTCATATTGCCTGTGCGGTGGTAGCTTGTCTGCCTCTTTCTCGCAGAAGACCTCCAGAAAGTCCGCGTATTTGTGGGGAACTGCTTGCAACGTTCCCAACTGCAGTTGTGAGTCCTCCTCCTCCCCCTCCTGCCTGGGCAGGATGCAATGTTCTGCGCAGTAAGAGGAGCCGAAGATCAGCTGTCTCTGGTACCAAGCCAGCGTTGGACTGTGCCTGTCCAGCCAACTCATGCCCAACACAATGGGCGTGTCCGACAGTCGGGTGACATTAAAACTGATGACTTCCCTGTGGTTACCAAGTTGCATCACCATTGGTGGCGTCTGCTTCACCACCTGCCCCCCTAGCAACTCTCTGCCATCCACTGTGACGACTTGCAGGGGCAGAGTGGCAGGCAGCAGCTTTATAGCGTGCTGCTCCACAAAATCCTGTGCTATAAAGTCTGCGTTGCTTCCAGAATCCACAGAAAGCGGCACTTCGATGGTGACTCCATTGGGTAGCTGGAGAGACGCTGTGAGTTGCACTACTGGTTTGGGTGGGAGGGGGTCCGTGGGTTGCAATATCGCTGGGGACTGCTTCACTGATGCGTCTGGCTGGGCCCCAGTGCCTCTGTCTCCAGCCAGACATCGTCGTTTCCCTGCTGGGCTTCGCTGCATTGTGTGGCCACTTTCACCGTTGCGGAGGCTGCAGTGTGCTTGGAGCTCCTCTGGGGACACTCTTTCGCCAAGTGTTGAGGGCTCTCGCATATGTAACACTTCCTGGTCCCTCTAGGAGGTTTAGTCTTGACTGCTGTCGGTGCAGAGGCTCTGCTAGCTGACTGAGCCCTGGCGCCTCCCACTTCCATAGGTTCCACTCCCCCTCCTGGCGGAGGTGTGGATTGCGCACGCGCTGCTTCCCTTGGAACGAAAGAGAAACTTCTCGCTGCTTCGCGCCCCCCACGTCCTTCATCTCTGCACCATGGACGTTCTTCCAGCCTCACCCCCACAGTCAGCGCCCTTTGGACCACCTCCTGCGTGCTTCGGGGCCTCTCCCCCCTCGCAATTTCATCCTTCACAGCAGAGCTGAGACCCTCCCAGAACAGGTCCCTGACTGGGGGCGAGTCCCGGTCCCATTCCAATGCACTGACCAGCGCAAAAAAGCGGGCGTGGTACTGTCGGACGCTCGCCCTCCCTTGTTTCAGTCCATGAATCTCCCGTCGGGCAAGATCCACATCAATGGTAGACAAAAAACATGCATCCATCGCTTTGATAAAGGCATCTGCACTCTGAAGCGCCGGATCTTTATCCCTCCACAAATTGCGCAGCCACGCCTTCGCATCCCCATGCAAATGGGACAGTATAAACCCCACTTTCTCTTGCTCATCTCTAAAGTCTTTTGCCAGCAGTTGCAGTGCGCACATCACATCTGCTCGAAAGTTGGGGTACTGTTGTAAATTCCCATCGAAGTGAGCCACCAGCCCTCCTGCTCTCCGTGCCAACCCAACCCCCTCCGGTCTGGGTCCTGGCTGCCCATGCTTAACCCATGCTTCAAACCTGGCGTGGAGATCTCGGTAGGCGGCTGCCACATCCTGCTCCCTTTTCTTGGATGCCAGTACCTCCGCATTCAATTGGGTAACTGCCTGTTGCAGCGCTGAAACTTTCTCTGCTTCCGTCATCTTTGCCAACCGTCGTGAGCTTGCTCCCACACACCGATCCCCTCCTCCAGCTGCTTCTGTCTCCGCTGCGAGGTATCAGGTGTCAGAAGCTTGTGAGACGGGTCTTACTGTCAGGGCTGCCGCCCAGTCCCAGCTCACATAGGACCAAGTCAGCCAGCGTTCAGTTTCAAAGAGTCTTTATTGGATTACAGGTTCCATTTCCAAACTGCAACGTGCAGCCCTACTTCTTCTAGGTCAGAACGACGAAGACCCGTCTGAGTCTCCGCCTCTAGCGCACCAGCTTAATACCCTAGCCTTGCTCCACCTCCTGCGCCTTTCCTTCCGTCTCTGGGTCCTTCTGCCCCCCTGGGTCTCTCCTTTCCTACTCTCTTCTGACGCGGACCCCCCTGACCCTTCCGCCTCCTTGCGGCGGGCTTTGGGACTCGGTTCACTCTCTGGGCTGCTGGCTGCGCCAGCTTCCGTTACATTTGAACTTGGCGCGCGCGCCCAACTCTCCACTTTCCTCTTGATCGTTTCCTCGCTCCCCGAGGTGGGCGTGACTACTCCTGACTCATGCCCTCCCTCCTTCTGAAAGTCTCCGGAGCCCGATATCTGGTCCCCTTTCTCCCCGCTGCTCCCGGCTGGGAACGTGGGTCCCGATCTCCAACTGCTGCTTTCTGATCCCTCTCTGGACCCTTCTTCCTGGGGTGTCCCCCTGCTCTCCCCCCTTGCTCTGGCTGCTGGCGCTCCCTTCTGGGAATCCTCGGACTCGCTAGACAGGCTCGGTGATCTCGGGTCGTCATCCCCACTCATCCTTCCTTCGTATTCCTCCCCCTCGCTCTCTGTCTCCTCCCTTCTCTGCGTCTCTGCTCCTGAACCCCTGACAAATGGTGACTGCAGCAACGCAGCAAGGAGGACCACAGCAGGGAAACGACGCAGTCTGGCTGGAGGAAGAGGCCCTGGGGCCCAGCCAGACGTGTTAGTGATGCAGTCCCCAGAGATTTTACAGCCCGTGAACCCCCTCCCGCCCAAACCAGTAGTGAGGCTCACCGCATCTCTCCAGCTGCCCAATGGAATCACCATGGACGTGCCAATCACAGTTGACTCGGGCAGCAATGCGGACTTTATAGGGCAGGACTTTGTCGACAAACACGCTATACAGTTGCTGCCGGCTACACTGCCCCTGCAGGTTGTCACGGTGGATGGCAGGGAGTTGCTAGGGGGGCAAGTGGTGAAGCAGACGCCACCGATGGCGATGCGACTTGGGAATCACAAAGAAATCATCAGCTTCAATGTCACTCAACTATCGGATACGCCCATTGTATTGGGAATGAGTTGGCTGGACAAGCACAGCCCAACGCTGGCTTGGTACCAGAGGCAGCTGATCTTCGGCTCTTCCTTTTGTGCTGAACACTGCATCCTGCCCCGGCAGGAAGGAGAGGAAGAGGAGTCACAGCTGCTGCTAGGCACGCTGCAAGCGATTCCCCACAAGTACGCAGAATTTTTGGAAGTTTTCTGCGAGAAGGAGGCAGACAGGCTACCCCCCCACAGACCATATGACTGCAAAATTGACCTGCTGCCGGGGGCGGCGCTGCCTAAAGGGAAACTGTATTCCATGTCAGAGGACGAACTGCAGGAACTCAAAGAGTTCATAGATCATAATTTGGAGCGCGGTTCCATCCGAGAGTCCAAGGCAGCGGGGGGCAGTCCTGTATTCTTTGTTAAAAAGCGAGACACGCCCCAAAAAAGACTGGTAGTGGACTATCGCATTTTAAACAATGGGACCAAGCCATCGGACTTCCCCATGCCCCGAATCGACGACCTCCTGGCGAAGGTGCGGAAGGGAAAAGTGTTCACCAAGTTAGACCTGCGAGGGGCGTACAACCTCATTCGCATGCGGGAGGGAGATGAGTGGAAGACGGCCATGTTCACGCCACTGGGTACCTACGAATATAGAGTTATGCCTTTTGGATTGCAAAATGGCTCCCACGTTTTTCAAGCTTTCATGCATCACGTGTTGGCGGGACTTCTCTACAAGACGTGCGTCTGTTTCTTAGATGACATCCTGATCTTTTCGGAATCGCAGCAGGAGCATGACGGACACGTCAAGGAAGTGCTGAGCAGGCTAAAGCAACATAGGCTCTACGCCAAGCTGGAGAAGTGCCAATTTGACGTGACGGAGGTGGATTTTCTGGGCTACAAGCTGTCTGACAAGGGGCTCGCCATGTACAGCGCCAAGGTTCGAGCGGTATTGGATTGGAAGAGTCCACGCAACCGGAAAGAGGTCCAACGGTTTGTCGGCTTTGCGAACTTCTATCGCAAGTTTATCAAGGGCTTCGCTATGCAGACAGCGGCCATCACAGAAACGCTTAGCTCCAAGAAGAAGAAGTTCGTTTGGACAGAGCAGGCGGAGCAGTCCTTTCAGGCACTCAAGCGTCTCTTCGCGTCGGAAGAGCAGCTGCTTCACATCAACCCCAGCAGGCCGATGAGGGTGGAGACAGACGCCTCGGACAGAGCCGTGGGGGCGGTCCTGCTGCAAAAGGACCCGCAGGGGGTGTGGCGACCGGGAGCGTTTTACTCCAGGAAGCTCAGCAAGTCCGAGCAGAACTACACCATCTGGGACAGGGAGTTGCTGGCCATTCATGCAGCGTTCAAAGCGTGGAGGCACTTCCTGATCGGCGCCAAGCACACGGTGCAGGTTTGCACAGACCACAAGAATCTGGAGCACTGGCGCACGGCACAGTTCCTAAACCAGAGGCAGATACGTTGGGCTGAGTTCTTTGCGAACTTCGAATTCCGCATAGAGTATGACACCAACATCATGGCGGACCCTCTCTCCCGTAAGCCGCAGTATCTGGAGGACGCAACGCCAGCAGCCGCCATGCACATCTTCGCACCAACAGTGTGGGCGTGCGCCGCGGCAACCGTGGACCTGGAGGCGGTGCGACGAGCGTTGCAGGATGACTCCTTCGCGCAAGCAAAGATGGCAGAGGTGCAAAGGGGCAAGGCAGCGGCCGACGGTTTCCAGCTACGAGATGGTTTGCTCATCCGTAAAGGGGCCATCTACGTGCCGGGAGACGACCTTCGTGCCAAGGTGCTGCAGCAGCTGCACGACGCGCCCACTGCCGGGCACTTTGGCAAGGAGAAGACGGTGGAATTAGTAGCCAGGGATTTCTGGTGGCCCGGAATGAGAGGGGAGGTCGCAGACTACGTGGCGAGGTGTGACACCTGCCAGAGGGCCAAGCCAGTGCACAGACCGCCGGCCGGACTGTTGGAACCGCTGCAAACTCCGGTCGAACCTTGGGAAAGGGTGGCCCTGGACTTTGTCACGGATCTGCCCAGCTCGAGGGGCAAGACGGCAGTGCTGGTGGTGGTGGACCTGTTTTCCAAGATGGCACATTTCATTCCGTGTGCTAAGGTGGCCACGGCGGAGCAAACCGCCAAACTGTTCATAGACCACGTGTTCAAGGTTCACGGTCTGCCACGGTCTATTCTGTCCGACCGGGGGCGGCAGTTCATCTCGAATTTCTGGCAGAAGCTGATGGGCTTCCTGAACGTCAAGATCAACCTGGCGTCGGCGAGACACCCGCAGACCAACGGGCAAGCGGAGCGGGTCAATGCCATCATGCAGCAGTACCTGAGATGTTATGCGAATCAACAGCCTGCGACATGGGTGGATTACCTGCCGCTTGCCGAGTTCGCCTACAACAACACGAAACACGTCTCCACGGGGGTCACGCCGTTCTTCGCCAACAACGGGAGGCACCCCAGAACCTTCCCGGGACTGGAAAGAATGGGGGAGGGGGAGCCGCAGACAGCAGATGCGTTCGCGTCGGAGCTGCAGGAAGTCCACGATCAGCTGAGGCGCCACCTGGAGCTGGCCAAGCACGCATACAAGGTACAAGCGGACAAACACAGAAGGGTTGGCGAAGAGCTCCACGTGGGAGACTGGGTCTGGTTAGCAGCCCACGCAGTGCCGGCCAGGTCGTTGGCCAAGAAGAAACTAGGGCATAAACAACTGGGGCCCTACCAAGTCGAAGAGCAGGTCAACCCGGTAGCTTTCAGACTGGCACTTCCGGAGGGTTCCAGAATGCATCCGGTATTCCACAGATCGGTGCTCACTCCCTACAAGGCACCGCACAGGTTCCAGGAACCCGGAACGGCGCCGAGTCCGGTCAGAGACAGAACAGGGCACGCGGGAGTGGCACAGAAGGAGCGCATCAACGAAGTCACGGAGATTTTGGACTCCAGATGGGGGGAAGAGGGGGTAGAATACTTTCTCGCCAAGGAGGGCACCCCGGCCAGTGCGAACAGCTGGGTGCCGGGCTACGCCTTGGACGAACCTCTGCTCAAAGATGAGTTTCATGCCCTCTTCCCACATAGACCTATGCCAGCAGACTTTTTCGACGACTGGCTTTTCACGCCCACGCTTTCGGCCAGCACGTTCCGGGGGTTCGACTCGGACGAGGACCCGACACGAGACATCCGTTCCCCGGAGGGGTCACCCTCGGGATCTGCATCAGAACCCTCGTATTGGTGGGACGATAGGCCAGAGGAGCAGTTCCGCAGAAAGTGGCTGGAATGCTCAGGACGAGCAACGCCGCCAGGAGGAAGTGAGGGAGAGACGGACATGGACATTTTCGGGGACGACCCTGGTTTCGAGCACGGCGGCACAGAGATGGAAGCGGAGGTGACCGTCGTCGACGAGAGCAGGGAGGAAGACCCGGGAGACTTCAGATGGAGACCCGCCACGGGAAGCGAACGATATCCGACGTTCGTCCCTTTGCAACAGCAGCACCCAGCTCCAGCGCCGGAAGGAGGGGAGGGGGGAATGGGGGGCTTCGAGGGGGGGATGGATGTCAGGGGTTTAGGAGCAGAGGCAAGGGCAAGGGAGGAAACAGAGAGCGAAGGGGAGGAGGCAGAAGAAAAGATGAGTGATGACGACGACCCGAGATCTCCGAGTCTTTCCAGTGAATCAGAGGATTCACAGAAAGGAGCACCAGTGGCCAGGGCAAGGGGGGAGTCTAGGGGGGCACCCCAGGAAGATAGAGCCAGAGGGGACTCAGAGGAGAGTAGTTGGAAATCGGGACCAGCGTCACCGCCAGAGAGCAGGGAAGAGGAAAGGAGCCAGGGGGCAAGCGCTGGCAGCTCACCACAGGAGGGAGGGCACGAGTCAGGAGTGGCCACACCTCCATCGGGGAGCGAAGAAACGGTTAAGCGGAAAGTGGAAGGTTGGGCGCGCGCGCCAAGTTCAAATGCAGAGGATGGTGGCGCAGTAAGCAGCCCGGAAAGGGAGCCAGGTCCTAAAGCCCCGGCGCAAGGAGACAGGAGGGTCCGGGGGGTCAGCGTCAGAAGAATCCCGGAAGGAAGAGACCCCGGGGGGTAGAGGGACCCAGAGGACCACAGTCAGGCGGAAAAGGTGGAGCCGGGCTAGGATATTAAGTTGGTGCACACGGGGCGGAGACTCAGACGGAGCTTCGCCGATCTAGCTACTAGACGTAGAGTTGCGCGCAGCAGCGTGAGAATGGAAACTGTAACTCAATAAAGACTTTTACTTAATGATCGCTGGCTAGCGTGATCCTCTGTGAGCTAGGATCTTCAAGCAGCTCTGACACATGCACACCTAAAAACCACGTGAAATCAACTGAAATCTCTTATATGAAACGAAAAAATCCATTTTGCGTTGTTCGACATTCCTTCACTGCTTGCACACCTAAAATTACCCAAATCAAGTTTATTCGTCTGCTTTCCATGGATGAACAAACGCTTTGTGATTTTTCACTTCGCAATACCTAAAGAACCAAGTGAAATCAACCAAGTGAAATCTTCTTTTCTCGGCAGATGGAGGCAAAGACAACGAGTTTTCCTTGCTTTGACATCCTTTCACTTCGCTTGGATACTTTTACGTGCATATGCTCGCATACCTAATGTACCAAGTGAAATCAATCCAAATAAGTTCATTCGTGTTTTTTTGGTGAATAAGAATGCACAGGTAAAGAACCAAGCGTAATCAACCCAAATCAAGTTTACTCTTTCTTCTTTGAAACCAAAAAATCCTTTTGCTCTGTTCCAGATTCCTTCACCTTGCGATTTTGTGAATACGTTTGCACTGAATGAAATCAACCCAAATAAGCATATTCGTCTTCTTTCTCTGCATATGGAGGCAAAAACAAAGAGTGTTCCTTGCTTTGACATCCTTTCGCTTCACTTGAATATTTTAGGTTCATATGTTCGCATACATAAAGTACCAAGTGAAATCAAGCCAAATAAAATCATTTGTCTTTTCTGGGTGAATACACTTGGTTGACTACACTTGGTAAGGAACCAAGTGTAATCAACCCAAATCAAGTTTACCTGTCTTCTTTGAAACTAAAAAAATCACTTTTGCCATGTTCGAGATTCCTTCACATTGCGACTTTGTGAATATGCTTGCACTGAAATAATTCTACCCAAATAAGCATATTCGTCTTCTTTCTCTGCAGATGGAGGCAAAACGAGTTTCCTTACTTTGACATCCTTTTCACATTGGGTTACTTTTAGGTGCATATGCTCATATACCTATAGGACCAATTGAACTCACCCAAATGTTCATTCGTGTTTTTTGGGTGAATATGCACAGGTAAAGAACCAAGTGAAATCAACCCAAATCAAGCTGTTCTTATTTGAAACTAAAAATCCCTTTTGATTTGTTCGAGATTTTTTCGCTATGCGATTGGTGAATATGCTTGCACACCTAAAGAAATCAACCCAAATAAAATTCGTTCTTTTTGGGCATGCCACCTAAAGATCCGTGTAATCAATCCGAATCAGGTTTATTCTTGATTTGAAACCAAAAGGCCTCTTTGCTTTGTTCGAGATTACGATGTTTTGTGAATATGCTGGTACTGAAAGAAATCAACCCAAATAGCTTATTCGTCTTCTTTCTCTGCAGATGGAGGAAAAAACAACGAGTTTTTCTTGCTTTGACATCCTTGCTTTTAGGTGCATATGCTCGCATACCTAAAGAACCGTGGAATTAGCCCAAACAAGTTCATTCGTGTTTTTGGGGTGAATATGAATGCACAGGTGTAATCAATCCAAATCCAGCTTATCCTTGATTTGAAACCAAAAAAATCCCTTTTGCTCTGTTCCAGATTCCTTCCCTTTGCGATTTTGTGAATATGCTTGCACTGAATGAAATCAACCCAAATAAGCATATTCGTCTTCTTTCTCTGCATATGGAGGCAAAAACAACGAGTTCCTTGCTTTGACATCCTTTCACTTCACTTGAATATTTTAGGTTCATATGCTCGCATACATAAAGTACCAAGTGAAATCAATCCAAATAAAATCATTTGTCTTTTCTGGGTGAATACACTTGGTTGACTACACTTGGTAAGGAACCAAGTGTAATCAACCCAAATCAAGTTTACCTGTCTTCTTTGAAACTAAAAAAATCACTTTTGCCATGTTCGAGATTCCTTCACATTGCGACTTTGAGAATATGCTTGCGCTGAAATAATTCTACCCAAATAAGCATATTCGTCTTCTTTCTCTGCAGATGGAGGCAAAAACGAGTTTCCTTACTTTGACATCCTTTCACCTTGGATACTTTTAGGTGCATATGCTCACATACCTATAGGACCAATTGAACTCACCCAAATGTTCATTCGTGTTTTTTGGGTGAATATGCGCAGGTAAAGAACCAAGTGAAATCAACCCAAATCAAGCTGTTCTTATTTGAAACTAAAAATCCCTTTTGATTTGTTCGAGATTTTTTCGCTATGCGATTGGTGAATATGCTTGCACACCTAAAGAAATCAACCCAAATAAAATTCGTTCTTTTTGGGCATGGCACCTAAAGATCCGTGTAATCAATCCGAATCAGGTTTATTCTTGATTTGAAACCCCAAAAGCCTCTTTGCTTTGTTCGAGATTACGATGTTTTGTGAATATGCTGGCACTGAAAGAAATCAACCCAAATAGCTTATTCGTCTTCTTTCTCTGCAGATGGAGGAAAAAACAACGAGTTTTCCTTGCTTTGACATCCTTGCTTTTAGGTGCATATGCTCGCATACCTAAAGAACCAAGTGGAATCAGCCCAAACAAGTTCATTCGTGTTTTTTGGGTGAATATGAATGCACAGGTAAAGAACCAAGTGTAATCAATCCAAATCCAGCTTATCCTTGATTTGAAACCAAAAAAATCCCTTTTGCTCTGTTCCAGATTCCTTCCCTTTGCGATTTTGTGAATATGCTTGCACTGAATGAAATCAACCCAAATAAGCATATTCGTCTTCTTTCTCTGCATATGGAGGCAAAAACAACGAGTTCCTTGCTTTGACATCCTTTCACTTCACTTGAATATTTTAGGTTCATATGCTCGCATACATAAAGTACCAAGTGAAATCAATCCAAATAAAATCATTTGTCTTTTCTGGGTGAATACACTTGGTTGACTACACTTGGTAAGGAACCAAGTGTAATCAACCCAAATCAAGTTTACCTGTCTTCTTTGAAACTAAAAAAATCACTTTTGCCATGTACGAGATTCCTTCACATTGCGACTTTGAGAATATGCTTGCGCTGAAATAATTCTACCCAAATAAGCATATTCGTCTTCTTTCTCTGCAGATGGAGGCAAAAACGAGTTTCCTTATTTTGACATCCTTTCACCTTGGATACCTTTAGGTGCATATGCTCACATACCTAAAGGACCAATTGAATTCACCCAAATGTTCATTCGTGTTTTTTGGGTGAATATGCACAGGTAAAGAACCAAGCGAAATCAACCCAAATCAAGCTGTTCTTATTTGAAACTAAAAATCCCTTTTGATTTGTTCGAGATTTTTTCGCTATGCGATTGGTGAATATGCTTGCACACCTAAAGAAATCAACCCAAATAAAATTCGTTCTTTTTGGGCATGCCACCTAAAGATCCGTGTAATCAATCCGAATCAAGTTTATTCTTGATTTGAAACCCAAAAAGCCTCTTTGCTTTGTTCGAGATTACGATGTTTTGTGAATATGCTGGCACTGAAAGAAATCAACCCAAATAGCTTATTCGTCTTCTTTCTCTGCAGATGGAGGAAAAAACAACGAGTTTTCCTTGCTTTGACATCCTTGCTTTTAGGTGCATATGCTCGCATACCTAAAGAACCAAGTGGAATCAGCCCAAACAAGTTCATTCGTGTTTTTTGGGTGAATATGAATGCACAGGTAAAGAACCAAGTGTAATCAATCCAAATCCAGTTTATCCTTGATTTGAAACCAAAAAAAATCCCTTTTGCTCTGTTCCAGATTCCTTCCCTTTGCGATTTTGTGAATATGCTTGCACTGAATGAAATCAACCCAAATAAGCATATTCGTCTTCTTTCTCTGCAGATGGAGGCAAAAACGAGTTTCCTTACTTTGACATCCTTTCACCTTGGATACTTTTAGGTGCATATGCTCACATACCTATAGGACCAATTGAACTCACCCAAATGTTCATTCGTGTTTTTTGGGTGAATATGCGCAGGTAAAGAACCAAGTGAAATCAACCCAAATCAAGCTGTTCTTATTTGAAACTAAAAATCCCTTTTGATTTGTTCGAGATTTTTTTCGCTATGCGATTGGTGAATATGCTTGCACACCTAAAGAAATTTAGGTTTCCTTACTTTTTTTTTTTTCCTTACGAGTTTCCTTACTTTGACATCCTTTCACCTTGGATACTTTTAGGTGCATATGCTCGCATACCTAAAGGACCAGTTGAAAACACACCCAAATAAGCTTATTCGTTAAAAACACAAATCAAGCTCAGTTGTCTTCTTTGAAAGGAAAAATATCTTTTTGATTTGTTCGAGATTTCTCGTTCGTCAACCCACATAAGCTTATTCGTCTTTGCAGGTGGGCACAAACGAGTTTTCCTTGCTTTCACCGATAGAAAATGAAGCCAATAATGGCCAATCAAGGCTTATTCCTATTCTTTGTATGCAAATCCCAGGTTTGCTTTGTTTTGGAATATGCTGAATATGCTGCACATCTAAGGAACCAAGTGAATCCAAATAAGCTTCTTTCCCTGCAAATGGAAGCAAAGGCGAGTTTTCCTTGCTTTGAGAAGTTTCAATACACTTTGCGATTTTTGGGTGCATATTCTCATACCAAAAGAACCAAGTGAGATTACGCCAAATAAGCTTAGTTATTTTCTTTAAAAACAAAAATTCCTTTTGCTTTGTACGCGATTCTTCGCTTTGAGATTTAGGTGCATATGCTCGCATACCTAAAGAACCAAGTGAAAACCCAAATAAGCTCATTCGTGCTTTTTGGGTGAATATGAATGCACAGGTAAAGAACCAGGTGAAATCAACCCAAATCAAGCTGGTCTTATTTGATACTAAAAATCCCATTGTTCTTTTGCGATTTTCTGAATATTCTTGCACGGAAAGAAATCAACCCAAATAAGCTTATTCGTCTTCTTTCTCTGCAGATGGAGGCAAAGACAACAGGTTTTCCTTGCTTTGACATCCTTTCACTTCGCTTGGATATTTTTGGTGCATATGCTCGCATACCTAAAGGACCATTTGAAAACACACCCAAATAAGCTTATTCGTGTTTTTGGGTGAGTATGCAATGCACACCCAAAGAACCAAATGAAATCAACCCTAATCAAGTTATTCGTGTTCTGTCAATGGAGACGGAGGCCACAAAAACGAGTGTTCATTGCTTTGAGACCCCTTTCGCTTTGCGATTCTTGGGTGAATATGAATGCACACCTAAAGAATCGAAATCAACACAAATCAAGCTTACTTAAATTCTTTGAAACGAAAAAAACCCTTGCTTTGTTCTAACTTTTTTGTTCGATGTCAACCCAAATAAGCTTATTTGTCTTTCTCTGCAGAGGCAAAACGAGTTTTCTTTGCTTTCACTTCGATAGAAAATGAAACCATTAAATGCCCAATCAAGGCTTATTCGTATTCTTTGTATGCATATGTTAGAAAGAGAGAACGAAGGCAGTAAGCGATACAGAGAGAGGGAGCGAGAACGAAAGGATTTTTGGGTGAATATTTCTGCATACCTAAATATTTTGGGGTGAATATGCATACCTAAAGAAGCAAGTGAAATCATCCCAAGTAAATTTATTCTACTTTCTCTGAATGTGGAGGCAATCATTTTTTCCTTTCTTTGTGATTCTCACTTCTCTTTGCTATTTTTGTGTGAATATGCTTGCACACCTTAAGAACCCAAATAAGATTACTTGTCATCTGCAGATGGAGGCAAAGACAACGAGTTTTTCTATCTTGGAGATTCTTGGCGATTTGGATCAGCGACTTTTATGTGCACACCGAAAAAAACAGGAAATCAAAGGAAAATGTGCTATTATATACATATGGACCAAACAACAACGTGTTTCCCTAGTTCGGACATTTCACTTCGCTTTGAGATTTTCGAGTACACAGCCAAAGAATCGGAAGATGCCCCATCAATGCTTATCGTCTTCTGTGTATACATATGGAACAGAAAAATCTGTTTTTCTTTGTTCGAAATTCCTCCGCTTCGCTTTGTTTTTTGTGTGAATATGCTTATACAGCCAAAGAATGTGAAATCAACCCAAATAAGCTTTTCGTATTCTTTGGGTGAATACGTGGGTGAACACACGTAAAGAACCAAGTGGGAAACCCAAATAAGCTTATTCGTCTTCTTTCTCTGCAGATGGTGAAAAAAGTTTTCCTTTGTTTCACTTCGCTTTGCGGTCTTTGGGTTCAGAAGACAAAGCTGTATCCAATTCTTAAACACAGGGCAGGACACGCTCGGGAGAGGTGACGCACAAATATTGAAGAATGAACTTGCAATTGCTTGACTTTTAAAACAGCAACTATTCAAATGTGTTCAGTGGCTTTTCGGTTTTCTACTGACTGCCGATATGCTTTCTACCGTTACTGTTGCTAGGTTTGTATAAATAGATGGTGTGTTCTTTCTCACCTTTTTCCTATTTTGCTGATATGTCTGAGATAGACCTAGGAAGTTCATTTAGGGAGTTCAGGAATGAGGATTTTTGTAATTCTTTTTATTTATTTTCAACAAAAGTAGCAAAAATAAAAACCACAAAAACCAGAAAAAGAACGCCACCCCCCCAAAAAAACAATGTCCAAACCGCAACTTCACCCCTTCCATGGATTCCTTAAGTTCACTTTTCAACTGCATATCATTAGTACTACAAAATTTCTTTGCCTGTTATTTGTACAACCTTTAAAATTAGAAATGTTTTAAAAATCCTGCCAATGTGTTAATACTTTTGTAGATATATAATAAGCATTTCCCATTCTTTTTCTAATTCCTTGTTGTCTAGACTTCTGAGGTTCCCAGTGAATTTTGCCATTTCGGCATAGTCCATTAACTGTTGCTGGTAACCTGTTCAAGGTGTGCCCAACGATCACAGATGCACCAGTTGGAGAAATAGAAACTACATTTTTTTGCTGACAGCAACAGACCCAGTGGAGTTGCTGCTCTATGAAAATCGGGTGGAATGAGACGCCCTTCGGTGGCCCCAGGCTCAGAGACCTTGGGCGAAGGAGCACAACAGCCGGCAGGCGCTGAAGAAGCTGCAGAGGAAAAAGAACAGGAAAGAAAAGTCAGAAGAGCAAGAACAGCAAGTCTTCCGACCCCGGAAAGCAGGGTTTAAATCACCATCCATCACATGATGAGTGGTAAAGTTTGAGTCCGAGGTATCTACTGCAAGATCACAATGTGGTGATCAAAAAATGTGTTGTCCCTCATACCAGGCAAAAGTGGCCAACCCAATTCCGATCCGTCCGCCCCCCCCCCCCATATTCCCATGTTCTTTGGTTTTTACATGAACAGGGCAAAGACATGATGAAACAAAACACGACTGCTGCCATCATGTCCATAGCTTAGCCCTCAAAAACCTCTGGGTCAGTTCCCATTCTCTTGACTAATGCAGAAAGGGCATGATGCTAAAAATCACTTTCACGAAAGGAGCATCTTACCTGGATGAGCTTGTCTCGTGGTACATCACTGGGTATGGGTGGGATTCCCCACAGTTCACAGATGGTCTCTTTCACTGTTTTCATTCAGTAGCATTTTCTTTCTTCTTTTCCTTTTTGGACTTCTTGTTATCTTTGTCACTTTCTTCTTCAACACGGGGCTTGGATAAATCATGTTCTGAAGAAGAAGAAAAAGAAGAGTTTGGATTTGATATCCCGCTCTTACCACTACCCTAAGGAGTCTCAAAGCGGCTCACAACCTCCTTTCCCTTCCCACAACAAACATACTGTGAGGTGAGTGAGGCTAAGAGCAGAGAAGTATGACTGGCCCAAGGTCACCCAGCAGCTGCAGGTGGAGGAGCAGAGAAGTGAACCTGGTTCACCAGATGATTAGTATCCTCAATGGTTCACCAGATGATTAGTATCCTCAATGTGTTAAGACTGGATTATATTCAGAAAAAAAGAATAAATAAGAGCACCAAACAAGCATCCAGATATACATAGCATTTGATACCTGATAGAATGCAGGGGTCGAATTTCTATTTATTTGACACATGATGCAGAGATAGCTTGGCATTGACACTAGGTATTTAATACCGTATTCACAAAGTTGCTATCATGTCCTGTGTGAGGAAAAAACCATAGCATCACACAACATCCTCAAGCCCATTGCAAGAGGAGACCACCCAAGCACAGTCAACTGCATGCAGGCAGCAGCTGCATCAGGACCAAGAAATAAAGAGTTCTGTTGTATCCCAAAACATAATTCATTGGTACTCTGAAAAATGCATTAAACATAGTCCCTTAATAAACCCACATTTTAAGCAAGGGTACAAGTCCAATCAACGCCAGATAATGAAATATATGACCAAGGCAAAAGTGGTTTGCATCCTACAACATAAACCACCTTTAGGAAGTTAACAGTTAGCAACCAAGGGTGGAAAGCCTTGGATAGCTGCTTTTCTTACGACTGCAACTATTATAAACCGGTATCTAAGAAGAACTGAAACAACAAGGATCCATACCTTGCCCACTGCCTTGACTTTGGGTCCCAGAACTAACATTCCATTGTCTAAGGTTGGGACACAGTTCCCCACAGTTCACAGATGGTCTCTTTCACTGTTTTCATTCAGTAGCATTTTCTTTCTTCTTTTCCTTTTTGGACTTCTTGTTATCTTTGTCACTTTCTTCTTCAACACGGGGCTTGGATAAATCATGTTCTGAAGAAGAAGAAAAAGAAGAGTTTGGATTTGATATCCCGCTCTTACCACTACCCTAAGGAGTCTCAAAGCGGCTCACAACCTCCTTTCCCTTCCCACAACAAACATACTGTGAGGTGAGTGAGGCTAAGAGCAGAGAAGTATGACTGGCCCAAGGTCACCCAGCAGCTGCAGGTGGAGGAGCAGAGAAGTGAACCTGGTTCACCAGATGATTAGTATCCTCAATGGTTCACCAGATGATTAGTATCCTCAATGTGTTAAGACTGGATTATATTCAGAAAAAAAGAATAAATAAGAGCACCAAACAAGCATCCGGATATACATAGCATTTGATACCTGATAGAATGCAGGGGTCGAATTTCTATTTATTTGACACATGATGCAGAGATAGCTTGGCATTGACACTAGGTATTTAATACCGTATTCACAAAGTTGCTATCATGTCCTGTGTGAGGAAAAAACCATAGCATCACACAACATCCTCAAGCCCATTGCAAGAGGAGACCACCCAAGCACAGTCAACTGCATGCAGGCAGCAGCTGCATCAGGACCAAGAAATAAAGAGTTCTGTTGTATCCCAAAACATAATTCATTGGTACTCTGAAAAATGCATTAAACATAGTCCCTTAATAAACCCACATTTTAAGCAAGGGTACAAGTCCAATCAACGCCAGATAATGAAATATATGACCAAGGCAAAAGTGGTTTGCATCCTACAACATAAACCACCTTTAGGAAGTTAACAGTTAGCAACCAAGGGTGGAAAGCCTTGGATAGCTGCTTTTCTTACGACTGCAACTATTATAAACCGGTATCTAAGAAGAACTGAAACAACAAGGATCCATACCTTGCCCACTGCCTTGACTTTGGGTCCCAGAACTAACATTCCATTGTCTAAGGTTGGGACACAGTTCCCCACAGTTCACAGATGGTCTCTTTCACTGTTTTCATTCAGTAGCATTTTCTTTCTTCTTTTCCTTTTTGGACTTCTTGTTATCTTTGTCACTTTCTTCTTCAACACGGGGCTTGGATAAATCATGTTCTGAAGAAGAAGAAAAAGAAGAGTTTGGATTTGATATCCCGCTCTTACCACTACCCTAAGGAGTCTCAAAGCGGCTCACAACCTCCTTTCCCTTCCCACAACAAACATACTGTGAGGTGAGTGAGGCTAAGAGCAGAGAAGTATGACTGGCCCAAGGTCACCCAGCAGCTGCAGGTGGAGGAGCAGAGAAGTGAACCTGGTTCACCAGATGATTAGTATCCTCAATGGTTCACCAGATGATTAGTATCCTCAATGTGTTAAGACTGGATTATATTCAGAAAAAAAGAATAAATAAGAGCACCAAACAAGCATCCAGATATACATAGCATTTGATACCTGATAGAATGCAGGGGTCGAATTTCTATTTATTTGACACATGATGCAGAGATAGCTTGGCATTGACACTAGGTATTTAATACCGTATTCACAAAGTTGCTATCATGTCCTGTGTGAGGAAAAAACCATAGCGTCACACAACATCCTCAAGCCCATTGCAAGAGGAGACCACCCAAGCACAGTCAACTGCATGCAGGCAGCAGCTGCATCAGGACCAAGAAATAAAGAGTTCTGTTGTATCCCAAAACATAATTCATTGGTACTCTGAAAAATGCATTAAACATAGTCCCTTAATAAACCCACATTTTAAGCAAGGGTACAAGTCCAATCAACGCCAGATAATGAAATATATGACCAAGGCAAAAGTGGTTTGCATCCTACAACATAAACCACCTTTAGGAAGTTAACAGTTAGCAACCAAGGGTGGAAAGCCTTGGATAGCTGCTTTTCTTACGACTGCAACTATTATAAACCGGTATCTAAGAAGAACTGAAACAACAAGGATCCATACCTTGCCCACTGCCTTGACTTTGGGTCCCAGAACTAACATTCCATTGTCTAAGGTTGGGACACAGTTCCCCACAGTTCACAGATGGTCTCTTTCACTGTTTTCATTCAGTAGCATTTTCTTTCTTCTTTTCCTTTTTGGACTTCTTGTTATCTTTGTCACTTTCTTCTTCAACACGGGGCTTGGATAAATCATGTTCTGAAGAAGAAGAAAAAGAAGAGTTTGGATTTGATATCCCGCTCTTACCACTACCCTAAGGAGTCTCAAAGCGGCTCACAACCTCCTTTCCCTTCCCACAACAAACATACTGTGAGGTGAGTGAGGCTAAGAGCAGAGAAGTATGACTGGCCCAAGGTCACCCAGCAGCTGCAGGTGGAGGAGCAGAGAAGTGAACCTGGTTCACCAGATGATTAGTATCCTCAATGGTTCACCAGATGATTAGTATCCTCAATGTGTTAAGACTGGATTATATTCAGAAAAAAAGAATAAATAAGAGCACCAAACAAGCATCCAGATATACATAGCATTTGATACCTGATAGAATGCAGGGGTCGAATTTCTATTTATTTGACACATGATGCAGAGATAGCTTGGCATTGACACTAGGTATTTAATACCGTATTCACAAAGTTGCTATCATGTCCTGTGTGAGGAAAAAACCATAGCGTCACACAACATCCTCAAGCCCATTGCAAGAGGAGACCACCCAAGCACAGTCAACTGCATGCAGGCAGCAGCTGCATCAGGACCAAGAAATAAAGAGTTCTGTTGTATCCCAAAACATAATTCATTGGTACTCTGAAAAATGCATTAAACATAGTCCCTTAATAAACCCACATTTTAAGCAAGGGTACAAGTCCAATCAACGCCAGATAATGAAATATATGACCAAGGCAAAAGTGGTTTGCATCCTACAACATAAACCACCTTTAGGAAGTTAACAGTTAGCAACCAAGGGTGGAAAGCCTTGGATAGCTGCTTTTCTTACGACTGCAACTATTATAAACCGGTATCTAAGAAGAACTGAAACAACAAGGATCCATACCTTGCCCACTGCCTTGACTTTGGGTCCCAGAACTAACATTCCATTGTCTAAGGTTGGGACACAGTTCCCCACAGTTCACAGATGGTCTCTTTCACTGTTTTCATTCAGTAGCATTTTCTTTCTTCTTTTCCTTTTTGGACTTCTTGTTATCTTTGTCACTTTCTTCTTCAACACGGGGCTTGGATAAATCATGTTCTGAAGAAGAAGAAAAAGAAGAGTTTGGATTTGATATCCCGCTCTTACCACTACCCTAAGGAGTCTCAAAGCGGCTCACAACCTCCTTTCCCTTCCCACAACAAACATACTGTGAGGTGAGTGAGGCTAAGAGCAGAGAAGTATGACTGGCCCAAGGTCACCCAGCAGCTGCAGGTGGAGGAGCAGAGAAGTGAACCTGGTTCACCAGATGATTAGTATCCTCAATGGTTCACCAGATGATTAGTATCCTCAATGTGTTAAGACTGGATTATATTCAGAAAAAAAGAATAAATAAGAGCACCAAACAAGCATCCAGATATACATAGCATTTGATACCTGATAGAATGCAGGGGTCGAATTTCTATTTATTTGACACATGATGCAGAGATAGCTTGGCATTGACACTAGGTATTTAATACCGTATTCACAAAGTTGCTATCATGTCCTGTGTGAGGAAAAAACCATAGCGTCACACAACATCCTCAAGCCCATTGCAAGAGGAGACCACCCAAGCACAGTCAACTGCATGCAGGCAGCAGCTGCATCAGGACCAAGAAATAAAGAGTTCTGTTGTATCCCAAAACATAATTCATTGGTACTCTGAAAAATGCATTAAACATAGTCCCTTAATAAACCCACATTTTAAGCAAGGGTACAAGTCCAATCAACGCCAGATAATGAAATATATGACCAAGGCAAAAGTGGTTTGCATCCTACAACATAAACCACCTTTAGGAAGTTAACAGTTAGCAACCAAGGGTGGAAAGCCTTGGATAGCTGCTTTTCTTACGACTGCAACTATTATAAACCGGTATCTAAGAAGAACTGAAACAACAAGGATCCATACCTTGCCCACTGCCTTGACTTTGGGTCCCAGAACTAACATTCCATTGTCTAAGGTTGGGACACAGTTCCCCACAGTTCACAGATGGTCTCTTTCACTGTTTTCATTCAGTAGCATTTTCTTTCTTCTTTTCCTTTTTGGACTTCTTGTTATCTTTGTCACTTTCTTCTTCAACACGGGGCTTGGATAAATCATGTTCTGAAGAAGAAGAAAAAGAAGAGTTTGGATTTGATATCCCGCTCTTACCACTACCCTAAGGAGTCTCAAAGCGGCTCACAACCTCCTTTCCCTTCCCACAACAAACATACTGTGAGGTGAGTGAGGCTAAGAGCAGAGAAGTAAGACTGGCCCAAGGTCACCCAGCAGCTGCAGGTGGAGGAGCAGAGAAGTGAACCTGGTTCACCAGATGATTAGTATCCTCAATGGTTCACCAGATGATTAGTATCCTCAATGTGTTAAGACTGGATTATATTCAGAAAAAAAGAATAAATAAGAGCACCAAACAAGCATCCAGATATACATAGCATTTGATGCCTGATAGAATGCAGGGGTCGAATTTCTATTTATTTGACACATGATGCAGAGATAGCTTGGCATTGACACTAGGTATTTAATACCGTATTCACAAAGTTGCTATCATGTCCTGTGTGAGGAAAAAACCATAGCGTCACACAACATCCTCAAGCCCATTGCAAGAGGAGACCACCCAAGCACAGTCAACTGCATGCAGGCAGCAGCTGCATCAGGACCAAGAAATAAAGAGTTCTGTTGTATCCCAAAACATAATTCATTGGTACTCTGAAAAATGCATTAAACATAGTCCCTTAATAAACCCACATTTTAAGCAAGGGTACAAGTCCAATCAACGCCAGATAATGAAATATATGACCAAGGCAAAAGTGGTTTGCATCCTACAACATAAACCACCTTTAGGAAGTTAACAGTTAGCAACCAAGGGTGGAAAGCCTTGGATAGCTGCTTTTCTTACGACTGCAACTATTATAAACCGGTATCTAAGAAGAACTGAAACAACAAGGATCCATACCTTGCCCACTGCCTTGACTTTGGGTCCCAGAACTAACATTCCATTGTCTAAGGTTGGGACACAGTTCCCCACAGTTCACAGATGGTCTCTTTCACTGTTTTCATTCAGTAGCATTTTCTTTCTTCTTTTCCTTTTTGGACTTCTTGTTATCTTTGTCACTTTCTTCTTCAACACGGGGCTTGGATAAATCATGTTCTGAAGAAGAAGAAAAAGAAGAGTTTGGATTTGATATCCCGCTCTTACCACTACCCTAAGGAGTCTCAAAGCGGCTCACAACCTCCTTTCCCTTCCCACAACAAACATACTGTGAGGTGAGTGAGGCTAAGAGCAGAGAAGTATGACTGGCCCAAGGTCACCCAGCAGCTGCAGGTGGAGGAGCAGAGAAGTGAACCTGGTTCACCAGATGATTAGTATCCTCAATGGTTCACCAGATGATTAGTATCCTCAATGTGTTAAGACTGGATTATATTCAGAAAAAAAGAATAAATAAGAGCACCAAAGAAGCATCCAGATATACATAGCATTTGATACCTGATAGAATGCAGGGGTCGAATTTCTATTTATTTGACACATGATGCAGAGATAGCTTGGCATTGACACTAGGTATTTAATACCGTATTCACAAAGTTGCTATCATGTCCTGTGTGAGGAAAAAACCATAGCATCACACAACATCCTCAAGCCCATTGCAAGAGGAGACCACCCAAGCACAGTCAACTGCATGCAGGCAGCAGCTGCATCAGGACCAAGAAATAAAGAGTTCTGTTGTATCCCAAAACATAATTCATTGGTACTCTGAAAAATGCATTAAACATAGTCCCTTAATAAACCCACATTTTAAGCAAGGGTACAAGTCCAATCAACGCCAGATAATGAAATATATGACCAAGGCAAAAGTGGTTTGCATCCTACAACATAAACCACCTTTAGGAAGTTAACAGTTAGCAACCAAGGGTGGAAAGCCTTGGATAGCTGCTTTTCTTACGACTGCAACTATTATAAACCGGTATCTAAGAAGAACTGAAACAACAAGGATCCATACCTTGCCCACTGCCTTGACTTTGGGTCCCAGAACTAACATTCCATTGTCTAAGGTTGGGACACAGTTCCCCACAGTTCACAGATGGTCTCTTTCACTGTTTTCATTCAGTAGCATTTTCTTTCTTCTTTTCCTTTTTGGACTTCTTGTTATCTTTGTCACTTTCTTCTTCAACACGGGGCTTGGATAAATCATGTTCTGAAGAAGAAGAAAAAGAAGAGTTTGGATTTGATATCCCGCTCTTACCACTACCCTAAGGAGTCTCAAAGCGGCTCACAACCTCCTTTCCCTTCCCACAACAAACATACTGTGAGGTGAGTGAGGCTAAGAGCAGAGAAGTATGACTGGCCCAAGGTCACCCAGCAGCTGCAGGTGGAGGAGCAGAGAACTGAACCTGGTTCACCAGATGATTAGTATCCTCAATGGTTCACCAGATGATTAGTATCCTCAATGTGTTAAGACTGGATTATATTCAGAAAAAAAGAATAAATAAGAGCACCAAACAAGCATCCAGATATACATAGCATTTGATACCTGATAGAATGCAGGGGTCGAATTTCTATTTATTTGACACATGATGCAGAGATAGCTTGGCATTGACACTAGGTATTTAATACCGTATTCACAAAGTTGCTATCATGTCCTGTGTGAGGAAAAAACCATAGCATCACACAACATCCTCAAGCCCATTGCAAGAGGAGACCACCCAAGCACAGTCAACTGCATGCAGGCAGCAGCTGCATCAGGACCAAGAAATAAAGAGTTCTGTTGTATCCCAAAACATAATTCATTGATACTCTGAAAAATGCATTAAACATAGTCCCTTAATAAACCCACATTTTAAGCAAGGGTACAAGTCCAATCAACGCCAGATAATGAAATATATGACCAAGGCAAAAGTGGTTTGCATCCTACAACATAAACCACCTTTAGGAAGTTAACAGTTAGCAAGCAAGGGTGGAAAGCCTTGGATAGCTGCTTTTCTTACGACTGCAACTATTATAAACCGGTATCTAAGAAGAACTGAAACAACAAGGATCCATACCTTGCCCACTGCCTTGACTTTGGGTCCCAGAACTAACATTCCATTGTCTAAGGTTGGGACACAGTTCCCCACAGTTCACAGATGGTCTCTTTCACTGTTTTCATTCAGTAGCATTTTCTTTCTTCTTTTCCTTTTTGGACTTCTTGTTATCTTTGTCACTTTCTTCTTCAACACGGGGCTTGGATAAATCATGTTCTGAAGAAGAAGAAAAAGAAGAGTTTGGATTTGATATCCCGCTCTTACCACTACCCTAAGGAGTCTCAAAGCGGCTCACAACCTCCTTTCCCTTCCCACAACAAACATACTGTGAGGTGAGTGAGGCTAAGAGCAGAGAAGTATGACTGGCCCAAGGTCACCCAGCAGCTGCAGGTGGAGGAGCAGAGAAGTGAACCTGGTTCACCAGATGATTAGTATCCTCAATGGTTCACCAGATGATTAGTATCCTCAATGTGTTAAGACTGGATTATATTCAGAAAAAAAGAATAAATAAGAGCACCAAACAAGCATCCAGATATACATAGCATTTGATACCTGATAGAATGCAGGGGTCGAATTTCTATTTATTTGACACATGATGCAGAGATAGCTTGGCATTGACACTAGGTATTTAATACCGTATTCACAAAGTTGCTATCATGTCCTGTGTGAGGAAAAAACCATAGCATCACACAACATCCTCAAGCCCATTGCAAGAGGAGACCACCCAAGCACAGTCAACTGCATGCAGGCAGCAGCTGCATCAGTACCAAGAAATAAAGAGTTCTGTTGTATCCCAAAACATAATTCATTGGTACTCTGAAAAATGCATTAAACATAGTCCCTTAATAAACCCACATTTTAAGCAAGGGTACAAGTCCAATCAACGCCAGATAATGAAATATATGACCAAGGCAAAAGTGGTTTGCATCCTACAACATAAACCACCTTTAGGAAGTTAACAGTTAGCAACCAAGGGTGGAAAGCCTTGGATAGCTGCTTTTCTTACGACTGCAACTATTATAAACCGGTATCTAAGAAGAACTGAAACAACAAGGATCCATACCTTGCCCACTGCCTTGACTTTGGGTCCCAGAACTAACATTCCATTGTCTAAGGTTGGGACACAGTTCCCCACAGTTCACAGATGGTCTCTTTCACTGTTTTCATTCAGTAGCATTTTCTTTCTTCTTTTCCTTTTTGGACTTCTTGTTATCTTTGTCACTTTCTTCTTCAACACGGGGCTTGGATAAATCATGTTCTGAAGAAGAAGAAAAAGAAGAGTTTGGATTTGATATCCCGCTCTTACCACTACCCTAAGGAGTCTCAAAGCGGCTCACAACCTCCTTTCCCTTCCCACAACAAACATACTGTGAGGTGAGTGAGGCTAAGAGCAGAGAAGTAAGACTGGCCCAAGGTCACCCAGCAGCTGCAGGTGGAGGAGCAGAGAAGTGAACCTGGTTCACCAGATGATTAGTATCCTCAATGGTTCACCAGATGATTAGTATCCTCAATGTGTTAAGACTGGATTATATTCAGAAAAAAAGAATAAATAAGAGCACCAAACAAGCATCCAGATATACATAGCATTTGATGCCTGATAGAATGCAGGGGTCGAATTTCTATTTATTTGACACATGATGCAGAGATAGCTTGGCATTGACACTAGGTATTTAATACCGTATTCACAAAGTTGCTATCATGTCCTGTGTGAGGAAAAAACCATAGCATCACACAACATCCTCAAGCCCATTGCAAGAGGAGACCACCCAAGCACAGTCAACTGCATGCAGGCAGCAGCTGCATCAGTACCAAGAAATAAAGAGTTCTGTTGTATCCCAAAACATAATTCATTGGTACTCTGAAAAATGCATTAAACATAGTCCCTTAATAAACCCACATTTTAAGCAAGGGTACAAGTCCAATCAACGCCAGATAATGAAATATATGACCAAGGCAAAAGTGGTTTGCATCCTACAACATAAACCACCTTTAGGAAGTTAACAGTTAGCAACCAAGGGTGGAAAGCCTTGGATAGCTGCTTTTCTTACGACTGCAACTATTATAAACCGGTATCTAAGAAGAACTGAAACAACAAGGATCCATACCTTGCCCACTGCCTTGACTTTGGGTCCCAGAACTAACATTCCATTGTCTAAGGTTGGGACACAGTTCCCCACAGTTCACAGATGGTCTCTTTCACTGTTTTCATTCAGTAGCATTTTCTTTCTTCTTTTCCTTTTTGGACTTCTTGTTATCTTTGTCACTTTCTTCTTCAACACGGGGCTTGGATAAATCATGTTCTGAAGAAGAAGAAAAAGAAGAGTTTGGATTTGATATCCCGCTCTTACCACTACCCTAAGGAGTCTCAAAGCGGCTCACAACCTCCTTTCCCTTCCCACAACAAACATACTGTGAGGTGAGTGAGGCTAAGAGCAGAGAAGTAAGACTGGCCCAAGGTCACCCAGCAGCTGCAGGTGGAGGAGCAGAGAAGTGAACCTGGTTCACCAGATGATTAGTATCCTCAATGGTTCACCAGATGATTAGTATCCTCAATGTGTTAAGACTGGATTATATTCAGAAAAAAAGAATAAATAAGAGCACCAAACAAGCATCCAGATATACATAGCATTTGATACCTGATAGAATGCAGGGGTCGAATTTCTATTTATTTGACACATGATGCAGAGATAGCTTGGCATTGACACTAGGTATTTAATACCGTATTCACAAAGTTGCTATCATGTCCTGTGTGAGGAAAAAACCATAGCATCACACAACATCCTCAAGCCCATTGCAAGAGGAGACCACCCAAGCACAGTCAACTGCATGCAGGCAGCAGCTGCATCAGTACCAAGAAATAAAGAGTTCTGTTGTATCCCAAAACATAATTCATTGGTACTCTGAAAAATGCATTAAACATAGTCCCTTAATAAACCCACATTTTAAGCAAGGGTACAAGTCCAATCAACGCCAGATAATGAAATATATGACCAAGGCAAAAGTGGTTTGCATCCTACAACATAAACCACCTTTAGGAAGTTAACAGTTAGCAACCAAGGGTGGAAAGCCTTGGATAGCTGCTTTTCTTACGACTGCAACTATTATAAACCGGTATCTAAGAAGAACTGAAACAACAAGGATCCATACCTTGCCCACTGCCTTGACTTTGGGTCCCAGAACTAACATTCCATTGTCTAAGGTTGGGACACAGTTCCCCACAGTTCACAGATGGTCTCTTTCACTGTTTTCATTCAGTAGCATTTTCTTTCTTCTTTTCCTTTTTGGACTTCTTGTTATCTTTGTCACTTTCTTCTTCAACACGGGGCTTGGATAAATCATGTTCTGAAGAAGAAGAAAAAAAAGAGTTTGGATTTGATATCCCGCTCTTACCACTACCCTAAGGAGTCTCAAAGCGGCTCACAACCTCCTTTCCCTTCCCACAACAAACATACTGTGAGGTGAGTGAGGCTAAGAGCAGAGAAGTATGACTGGCCCAAGGTCACCCAGCAGCTGCAGGTGGAGGAGCAGAGAAGTGAACCTGGTTCACCAGATGATTAGTATCCTCAATGTGTTAAGACTGGATCATATTCAGAAAAAAAGAATAAATAAGAGCACCAAACAAGCATCCAGATATACATAGCATTTGATACCTGATAGAATGCAGGGGTCGAATTTCTATTTATTTGACACATGATGCAGAGATAGCTTGGCATTGACACTAGGTATTTAATACCGTATTCACAAAGTTGCTATCATGTCCTGTGTGAGGAAAAAACCATAGCATCACACAACATCCTCAAGCCCATTGCAAGAGGAGACCACCCAAGCACAGTCAACTGCATGCAGGCAGCAGCTGCATCAGTACCAAGAAATAAAGAGTTCTGTTGTATCCCAAAACATAATTCATTGGTACTCTGAAAAATGCATTAAACATAGTCCCTTAATAAACCCACATTTTAAGCAAGGGTACAAGTCCAATCAACGCCAGATAATGAAATATATGACCAAGGCAAAAGTGGTTTGCATCCTACAACATAAACCACCTTTAGGAAGTTAACAGTTAGCAACCAAGGGTGGAAAGCCTTGGATAGCTGCTTTTCTTACGACTGCAACTATTATAAACCGGTATCTAAGAAGAACTGAAACAACAAGGATCCATACCTTGCCCACTGCCTTGACTTTGTGTCCCAGAACTAACATTCCATTGTCTAAGGTTGGGACACAGTTCCCCACAGTTCACAGATGGTCTCTTTCACTGTTTTCATTCAGTAGCATTTTCTTTCTTCTTTTCCTTTTTGGACTTCTTGTTATCTTTGTCACTTTCTTCTTCAACACGGGGCTTGGATAAATCATGTTCTGAAGAAGAAGAAAAAGAAGAGTTTGGATTTGATATCCCGCTCTTACCACTACCCTAAGGAGTCTCAAAGCGGCTCACAACCTCCTTTCCCTTCCCACAACAAACATACTGTGAGGTGAGTGAGGCTAAGAGCAGAGAAGTAAGACTGGCCCAAGGTCACCCAGCAGCTGCAGGTGGAGGAGCAGAGAAGTGAACCTGGTTCACCAGATGATTAGTATCCTCAATGGTTCACCAGATGATTAGTATCCTCAATGTGTTAAGACTGGATTATATTCAGAAAAAAAGAATAAATAAGAGCACCAAACAAGCATCCAGATATACATAGCATTTGATACCTGATAGAATGCAGGGGTCGAATTTCTATTTATTTGACACATGATGCAGAGATAGCTTGGCATTGACACTAGGTATTTAATACCGTATTCACAAAGTTGCTATCATGTCCTGTGTGAGGAAAAAACCATAGCATCACACAACATCCTCAAGCCCATTGCAAGAGGAGACCACCCAAGCACAGTCAACTGCATGCAGGCAGCAGCTGCATCAGGACCAAGAAATAAAGAGTTCTGTTGTATCCCAAAACATAATTCATTGGTACTCTGAAAAATGCATTAAACATAGTCCCTTAATAAACCCACATTTTAAGCAAGGGTACAAGTCCAATCAACGCCAGATAATGAAATATATGACCAAGGCAAAAGTGGTTTGCATCCTACAACATAAACCACCTTTAGGAAGTTAACAGTTAGCAACCAAGGGTGGAAAGCCTTGGATAGCTGCTTTTCTTACGACTGCAACTATTATAAACCGGTATCTAAGAAGAACTGAAACAACAAGGATCCATACCTTGCCCACTGCCTTGACTTTGGGTCCCAGAACTAACATTCCATTGTCTAAGGTTGGGACACAGTTCCCCACAGTTCACAGATGGTCTCTTTCACTGTTTTCATTCAGTAGCATTTTCTTTCTTCTTTTCCTTTTTGGACTTCTTGTTATCTTTGTCACTTTCTTCTTCAACACGGGGCTTGGATAAATCATGTTCTGAAGAAGAAGAAAAAGAAGAGTTTGGATTTGATATCCCGCTCTTACCACTACCCTAAGGAGTCTCAAAGCGGCTCACAACCTCCTTTCCCTTCCCACAACAAACATACTGTGAGGTGAGTGAGGCTAAGAGCAGAGAAGTATGACTGGCCCAAGGTCACCCAGCAGCTGCAGGTGGAGGAGCAGAGAAGTGAACCTGGTTCACCAGATGATTAGTATCCTCAATGGTTCACCAGATGATTAGTATCCTCAATGTGTTAAGACTGGATTATATTCAGAAAAAAAGAATAAATAAGAGCACCAAACAAGCATCCAGATATACATAGCATTTGATACCTGATAGAATGCAGGGGTCGAATTTCTATTTATTTGACACATGATGCAGAGATAGCTTGGCATTGACACTAGGTATTTAATACCGTATTCACAAAGTTGCTATCATGTCCTGTGTGAGGAAAAAACCATAGCATCACACAACATCCTCAAGCCCATTGCAAGAGGAGACCACCCAAGCACAGTCAACTGCATGCAGGCAGCAGCTGCATCAGGACCAAGAAATAAAGAGTTCTGTTGTATCCCAAAACATAATTCATTGGTACTCTGAAAAATGCATTAAACATAGTCCCTTAATAAACCCACATTTTAAGCAAGGGTACAAGTCCAATCAACGCCAGATAATGAAATATATGACCAAGGCAAAAGTGGTTTGCATCCTACAACATAAACCACCTTTAGGAAGTTAACAGTTAGCAACCAAGGGTGGAAAGCCTTGGATAGCTGCTTTTCTTACGACTGCAACTATTATAAACCGGTATCTAAGAAGAACTGAAACAACAAGGATCCATACCTTGCCCACTGCCTTGACTTTGGGTCCCAGAACTAACATTCCATTGTCTAAGGTTGGGACACAGTTCCCCACAGTTCACAGATGGTCTCTTTCACTGTTTTCATTCAGTAGCATTTTCTTTCTTCTTTTCCTTTTTGGACTTCTTGTTATCTTTGTCACTTTCTTCTTCAACACGGGGCTTGGATAAATCATGTTCTGAAGAAGAAGAAAAAGAAGAGTTTGGATTTGATATCCCGCTCTTACCACTACCCTAAGGAGTCTCAAAGCGGCTCACAACCTCCTTTCCCTTCCCACAACAAACATACTGTGAGGTGAGTGAGGCTAAGAGCAGAGAAGTAAGACTGGCCCAAGGTCACCCAGCAGCTGCAGGTGGAGGAGCAGAGAAGTGAACCTGGTTCACCAGATGATTAGTATCCTCAATGGTTCACCAGATGATTAGTATCCTCAATGTGTTAAGACTGGATTATATTCAGAAAAAAAGAATAAATAAGAGCACCAAACAAGCATCCAGATATACATAGCATTTGATACCTGATAGAATGCAGGGGTCGAATTTCTATTTATTTGACACATGATGCAGAGATAGCTTGGCATTGACACTAGGTATTTAATACCGTATTCACAAAGTTGCTATCATGTCCTGTGTGAGGAAAAAACCATAGCATCACACAACATCCTCAAGCCCATTGCAAGAGGAGACCACCCAAGCACAGTCAACTGCATGCAGGCAGCAGCTGCATCAGGACCAAGAAATAAAGAGTTCTGTTGTATCCCAAAACATAATTCATTGGTACTCTGAAAAATGCATTAAACATAGTCCCTTAATAAACCCACATTTTAAGCAAGGGTACAAGTCCAATCAACGCCAGATAATGAAATATATGACCAAGGCAAAAGTGGTTTGCATCCTACAACATAAACCACCTTTAGGAAGTTAACAGTTAGCAACCAAGGGTGGAAAGCCTTGGATAGCTGCTTTTCTTACGACTGCAACTATTATAAACCGGTATCTAAGAAGAACTGAAACAACAAGGATCCATACCTTGCCCACTGCCTTGACTTTGGGTCCCAGAACTAACATTCCATTGTCTAAGGTTGGGACACAGTTCCCCACAGTTCACAGATGGTCTCTTTCACTGTTTTCATTCAGTAGCATTTTCTTTCTTCTTTTCCTTTTTGGACTTCTTGTTATCTTTGTCACTTTCTTCTTCAACACGGGGCTTGGATAAATCATGTTCTGAAGAAGAAGAAAAAGAAGAGTTTGGATTTGATATCCCGCTCTTACCACTACCCTAAGGAGTCTCAAAGCGGCTCACAACCTCCTTTCCCTTCCCACAACAAACATACTGTGAGGTGAGTGAGGCTAAGAGCAGAGAAGTAAGACTGGCCCAAGGTCACCCAGCAGCTGCAGGTGGAGGAGCAGAGAAGTGAACCTGGTTCACCAGATGATTAGTATCCTCAATGGTTCACCAGATGATTAGTATCCTCAATGTGTTAAGACTGGATTATATTCAGAAAAAAAGAATAAATAAGAGCACCAAACAAGCATCCAGATATACATAGCATTTGATACCTGATAGAATGCAGGGGTCGAATTTCTATTTATTTGACACATGATGCAGAGATAGCTTGGCATTGACACTAGGTATTTAATACCGTATTCACAAAGTTGCTATCATGTCCTGTGTGAGGAAAAAACCATAGCATCACACAACATCCTCAAGCCCATTGCAAGAGGAGACCACCCAAGCACAGTCAACTGCATGCAGGCAGCAGCTGCATCAGGACCAAGAAATAAAGAGTTCTGTTGTATCCCAAAACATAATTCATTGGTACTCTGAAAAATGCATTAAACATAGTCCCTTAATAAACCCACATTTTAAGCAAGGGTACAAGTCCAATCAACGCCAGATAATGAAATATATGACCAAGGCAAAAGTGGTTTGCATCCTACAACATAAACCACCTTTAGGAAGTTAACAGTTAGCAACCAACGGTGGAAAGCCTTGGATAGCTGCTTTTCTTACGACTGCAACTATTATAAACCGGTATCTAAGAAGAACTGAAACAACAAGGATCCATACCTTGCCCACTGCCTTGACTTTGGGTCCCAGAACTAACATTCCATTGTCTAAGGTTGGGACACAGTTCCCCACAGTTCACAGATGGTCTCTTTCACTGTTTTCATTCAGTAGCATTTTCTTTCTTCTTTTCCTTTTTGGACTTCTTGTTATCTTTGTCACTTTCTTCTTCAACACGGGGCTTGGATAAATCATGTTCTGAAGAAGAAGAAAAAGAAGAGTTTGGATTTGATATCCCGCTCTTACCACTACCCTAAGGAGTCTCAAAGCGGCTCACAACCTCCTTTCCCTTCCCACAACAAACATACTGTGAGGTGAGTGAGGCTAAGAGCAGAGAAGTATGACTGGCCCAAGGTCACCCAGCAGCTGCAGGTGGAGGAGCAGAGAAGTGAACCTGGTTCACCAGATGATTAGTATCCTCAATGGTTCACCAGATGATTAGTATCCTCAATGTGTTAAGACTGGATTATATTCAGAAAAAAAGAATAAATAAGAGCACCAAAGAAGCATCCAGATATACATAGCATTTGATACCTGATAGAATGCAGGGGTCGAATTTCTATTTATTTGACACATGATGCAGAGATAGCTTGGCATTGACACTAGGTATTTAATACCGTATTCACAAAGTTGCTATCATGTCCTGTGTGAGGAAAAAACCATAGCATCACACAACATCCTCAAGCCCATTGCAAGAGGAGACCACCCAAGCACAGTCAACTGCATGCAGGCAGCAGCTGCATCAGTACCAAGAAATAAAGAGTTCTGTTGTATCCCAAAACATAATTCATTGGTACTCTGAAAAATGCATTAAACATAGTCCCTTAATAAACCCACATTTTAAGCAAGGGTACAAGTCCAATCAACGCCAGATAATGAAATATATGACCAAGGCAAAAGTGGTTTGCATCCTACAACATAAACCACCTTTAGGAAGTTAACAGTTAGCAACCAAGGGTGGAAAGCCTTGGATAGCTGCTTTTCTTACGACTGCAACTATTATAAACCGGTATCTAAGAAGAACTGAAACAACAAGGATCCATACCTTGCCCACTGCCTTGACTTTGGGTCCCAGAACTAACATTCCATTGTCTAAGGTTGGGACACAGTTCCCCACAGTTCACAGATGGTCTCTTTCACTGTTTTCATTCAGTAGCATTTTCTTTCTTCTTTTCCTTTTTGGACTTCTTGTTATCTTTGTCACTTTCTTCTTCAACACGGGGCTTGGATAAATCATGTTCTGAAGAAGAAGAAAAAGAAGAGTTTGGATTTGATATCCCGCTCTTACCACTACCCTAAGGAGTCTCAAAGCGGCTCACAACCTCCTTTCCCTTCCCACAACAAACATACTGTGAGGTGAGTGAGGCTAAGAGCAGAGAAGTAAGACTGGCCCAAGGTCACCCAGCAGCTGCAGGTGGAGGAGCAGAGAAGTGAACCTGGTTCACCAGATGATTAGTATCCTCAATGGTTCACCAGATGATTAGTATCCTCAATGTGTTAAGACTGGATTATATTCAGAAAAAAAGAATAAATAAGAGCACCAAAAGCATCCAGATATACATAGCATTTGATACCTGATAGAATGCAGGGGTCGAATTTCTATTTATTTGACACATGATGCAGAGATAGCTTGGCATTGACACTAGGTATTTAATACCGTATTCACAAAGTTGCTATCATGTCCTGTGTGAGGAAAAAACCATAGCATCACACAACATCCTCAAGCCCATTGCAAGAGGAGACCACCCAAGCACAGTCAACTGCATGCAGGCAGCAGCTGCATCAGGACCAAGAAATAAAGAGTTCTGTTGTATCCCAAAACATAATTCATTGGTACTCTGAAAAATGCATTAAACATAGTCCCTTAATAAACCCACATTTTAAGCAAGGGTACAAGTCCAATCAACGCCAGATAATGAAATATATGACCAAGGCAAAAGTGGTTTGCATCCTACAACATAAACCACCTTTAGGAAGTTAACAGTTAGCAACCAAGGGTGGAAAGCCTTGGATAGCTGCTTTTCTTACGACTGCAACTATTATAAACCGGTATCTAAGAAGAACTGAAACAACAAGGATCCATACCTTGCCCACTGCCTTGACTTTGTGTCCCAGAACTAACATTCCATTGTCTAAGGTTGGGACACAGTTCCCCACAGTTCACAGATGGTCTCTTTCACTGTAGCATTCAGTAGCATTTTCTTTCTTCTTTTCCTTTTTGGACTTCTTGTTATCTTTGTCACTTTCTTCTTCAACACGGGGCTTGGATAAATCATGTTCTGAAGAAGAAGAAAAAGAAGAGTTTGGATTTGATATCCCGCTCTTACCACTACCCTAAGGAGTCTCAAAGCGGCTCACAACCTCCTTTCCCTTCCCACAACAAACATACTGTGAGGTGAGTGAGGCTAAGAGCAGAGAAGTAAGACTGGCCCAAGGTCACCCAGCAGCTGCAGGTGGAGGAGCAGAGAAGTGAACCTGGTTCACCAGATGATTAGTATCCTCAATGGTTCACCAGATGATTAGTATCCTCAATGTGTTAAGACTGGATTATATTCAGAAAAAAAGAATAAATAAGAGCACCAAACAAGCATCCAGATATACATAGCATTTGATACCTGATAGAATGCAGGGGTCGAATTTCTATTTATTTGACACATGATGCAGAGATAGCTTGGCATTGACACTAGGTATTTAATACCGTATTCACAAAGTTGCTATCATGTCCTGTGTGAGGAAAAAACCATAGCATCACACAACATCCTCAAGCCCATTGCAAGAGGAGACCACCCAAGCACAGTCAACTGCATGCAGGCAGCAGCTGCATCAGTACCAAGAAATAAAGAGTTCTGTTGTATCCCAAAACATAATTCATTGGTACTCTGAAAAATGCATTAAACATAGTCCCTTAATAAACCCACATTTTAAGCAAGGGTACAAGTCCAATCAACGCCAGATAATGAAATATATGACCAAGGCAAAAGTGGTTTGCATCCTACAACATAAACCACCTTTAGGAAGTTAACAGTTAGCAACCAAGGGTGGAAAGCCTTGGATAGCTGCTTTTCTTACGACTGCAACTATTATAAACCGGTATCTAAGAAGAACTGAAACAACAAGGATCCATACCTTGCCCACTGCCTTGACTTTGTGTCCCAGAACTAACATTCCATTGTCTAAGGTTGGGACACAGTTCCCCACAGTTCACAGATGGTCTCTTTCACTGTTTTCATTCAGTAGCATTTTCTTTCTTCTTTTCCTTTTTGGACTTCTTGTTATCTTTGTCACTTTCTTCTTCAACACGGGGCTTGGATAAATCATGTTCTGAAGAAGAAGAAAAAGAAGAGTTTGGATTTGATATCCCGCTCTTACCACTACCCTAAGGAGTCTCAAAGCGGCTCACAACCTCCTTTCCCTTCCCACAACAAACATACTGTGAGGTGAGTGAGGCTAAGAGCAGAGAAGTATGACTGGCCCAAGGTCACCCAGCAGCTGCAGGTGGAGGAGCAGAGAAGTGAACCTGGTTTGGAAAGCACAAAACGCCATGTGTCCCAAACCATAGCAACAAAATACATCAGCATGTGAAACACGTGAAAATGAGTTACAAATCTAATAAGGAATTTTGCAGTTTGTCAATCTTCATTTTGTTACAACTGGGGTCATGTTCAGGTCATACATCATTTCTCTCTAAATACATGCTTTTCTAAGGAAAAGTGGCCAGATTAGTTTGATAACCTTTTTTTGCAAAAAATTATCCAGCACATCCCTTTTGAATGAGATCCTTGTAGACATGCATCATATTCCATGCAGGCACCGAGGTCTCACCTTGTAAATAAATCCAATCCTCATCTAAAAATACATTTGTTAGATTAAGTTGTGCAAATTTTAGATGAGATGTAATAAAGAAAATGGAATAAGAGCTTATACAGCAGACTTTCCACACATAAAACAACCAAAATATTGTCCCAGAGTGCTTTTTGAAACATACACTTTTATTATTATTGTGATATATGAATTATGCAAAAAGCAATGAAAATGAAATTAGCAGGTCAAAGCAAGTGGTGAATGCAATGAGCATTCAAAGTGAATGCATTTAATAGAATTTTCTTTATGTATGCTACGACAGCAGCAAGAATACTCATCGCAAAGTATTGGAAGACGCAAGATCTACCCACTCTGGAAGAATGGCAGATGAAAGTGATGGACTATATGACACTGGCTGAGATGACTGGCAGAATCCGCGATCAGGGGAAGGAGACGGCAGAAGAAGAATGGAAGAAATTTAAAATCTATCTTAAGGACTATTATAAACTTGATGAATGTTAGAATGTCGAGGTTTTGAGAGAAAGGGTTACAGCGATATAAGATTAGACTGAAGGAAAGATCAAGAGGACATATGTTTGACAGAACTATTTGGAGGTTGCTGGGAAATTTTGGACATTGGGATGCAGAAAGGGGAGGTATGGGGGAGTCCGAGAAACAAGGTTTATGAAAAAAAAAGTTATGAAATTCTATGTGTTTGTATGTCTTTTTATATGTTTGTATTGTTTCAAAAAAAATTGTAAAACCAATAAAAATTTATTTTAAAAAAACAAACAAAAAACACACAAAGTGAATGCATTTATTTGTGTAAGCGTTAGGTTTATGTTAGAAATAATGCCTATTTGTGTAAGCATTATTTCTAACATATAATCTTCTCTGTCACTTTTAAAGAATGTGCATGCATCAATCACAATAGAAAGCTTCCAATATGGAACTGTCATTCCTGCACATTAAGTGTTAGTATTTGCCAGATACCTTTAAGTTGTCAGTATACCCTCTTGAGTGAGATGGGCGCACAACCCTAGAGTCTGTCAAGACTGGCATTCGGGCAGGGTTATCTTTACCTTTTATACCTTCTTTACAAACCCAATCTGCAAATAAGTGCTCCTAGTCTTCCATTTCTCACAAATATGTTGTTAGGTCTAAAAGATAAACCTTTCAGCAATGTTTGCCTTCAACACAGCATCAATAAACTACAGCACAGTGCTTTTATTTCAGAATTTGCATAGTGCAACCCTGTTTTTCCAACAGCTTTCCTCTGAAGAGATCTAGATACAACTAGATGTGTGCCACTAAGGGTTGGTTTTTTTTTACAGAAATCAAGATACCTAGGAGTGATGCAGACCTGTACAACACTTAACTAAATAGTAGTTTTAGTACTGCATTTGAATACTGTTTTTCAACATATCATATTTGCCCTGTTTTTGTAACATAACACAGGTAAATGTGTTTTAGGGAGGGCTAACTTGCAATTCAATATTTTCTACCCAACGATTGGGACTGCTAAGGAAAGATCTCAAATCAATAAAAGTCTCTTGCCCCTTCCCACCTTTTCAAGGATAAAAATCTATACCACATTCGAGGGCACATATTATGTCCCTGACCAGCAAATATTGGAGTGGTGTGGGTGCAAGTCGCAGGGAGGATTGTGGGAGTTAGCCACATGCACATCCAAAATAAGAAAATGTACGATAAGGAAAGCTATGTAATATGATTAGGACACTATACAAGATGAGCAAGCCTTTACTCAGACAAGATGCTGGAACCTGATCTTAAATCCCCAAAAATTGGTATTTACAAACTTCCCAAAACCAAAGGGCTTTCTTACAGGGAAAGATCGAAGAATGAGCTCCCTGAACATTCTGAATGATATACTGCCAGGCGCAGTAAGGCCAAATGATATTACTTCTGTAGATTATTTGCATCATGATGGCTGTTCTGTGAGAGCAATGATCACATTTAGAGACCTGAACCTGGCCAAGTTTATTTACAGATCAAGATATATATTCTTAAAGGCCCAGATACAAATTCTCAGATTTTTTGAAAATAAGGCACCACTGAATCCCCTTCTGGAAGCTAAGCATGCAAACCTTAGTAAGGAGAAACAACCTCCCAAAACCCAGCCTGGTCCCCAGAAACAAGTGCCTCTAAACCTAAAAAGGAAAGACGTTCACCTGCAAGACCCGCAATTCCAAGCGAACGAAGATGAGGACCCCTTCTCTGTGGAAGAAAATACCTTAATCAGGCAATTTTGCCAATTTCCATCTTCAATACAAACTGAAATATTAGAAAGATTAGACTTGCTAAGAATTAAGCTGGCTGGGAGAGATATAAATAAGGAAATCAATGTGGCCGCCCACAAAAAGGACCAGACTCTCTTTAACTTGAACTCTATACAAGAACAAAACCCGGCGGCCTGTCGGCCACGTTACCTTCAGACAATGGCTGAGATTAATCTACTCCCAATCAAGGAGGCCCAGTACCCCGAAGAGTACACTACATCACCTCCAATAGGGAGAACCATCCCCAAGGTGAACTCACCAGGCTCTTGGGACAAACTGAGGTACCTAGATCAGTGTTTCCCAACCTTTTTTGGGCAAAGGCACACTTGTTTCATGAAAAAAATCTCGAGGCACACCACCATGCCAGATGGGGAAAGGTCACTTTTTACTTATGTAAAAAAAATTAAAAAATAGTAACTTCCAACGAATTCTGTAGGTCTTGTTTCTGAATCATTAAAGCTGCATTTGGGAAGGATTCGTAAGGGCGCACAGCAACTCAGTCCCACCAACTCCACAGCAGGGTTCTCAGGTTCAGTGAAGGGCTCCCTCAGGGGGGCACATATATACACCTGGGCTCCCGAAAAGCTACCGCAAGAGCCCTTCAGGAGTTCATATAGCACAGGCCTGAAGGCTGCAGCTTCCCACTTAGCATCCCGCCAGAGGAGGAAACCTCAAGTGGTCGACCTGGTTTTTTCCCCTCCCGCCTCCCTTTTGGAGCGCAGAGTTTTGAAGGCCGGCATCAACTCCGTTTTCCCGGATACTTCCCGCTCGAACCGAGGGCTGGGTGAAGCAAGGGCGGCGCTGCGCGTTTTACCTCCACGGCGCAGGGGCTCTGGCTCGCCTTCAGCCACCGCACGACAGCGCTGGCTGCCACTTCGTCCTGCAGCAGCAGCTCCAAAACAGCCGCCATGCCCACCTCTCTCCTCCTCTAGCACTACCGCGCGGGCGAGCCTCCGGGGCGGGCGCACAAGGAGCGTGGGCGCCACCCCTCGACGCCGTCCCAAAAGCCGCCAAAAAGCCCTAAAAAAAGAGGAGCAGCAAAAAAAACACACCACACACGGGGGGCGTGTTCTAATTCGCTTCTAACTCCGGGTTAGAGCGCAGCACGTGGAGGATGGGTGGGGAAAGAGAGAGGAGGCGCACTGATAGAACGCCAGGCACGGGGGCCGCCAGGGAGAGCCAGCGCGCACCCCACCCCGGACGCTCACGGCCACCGCCGTCCCTCCCTCCCAGGGAAGGCGGGATTAGAGCAAGCGCCCGGGCAGCAAGAAGCGCGCGCGCGCCGGCCCTGCCCTGGATCCCTCAGAACCGCCAGTCTCTGGGAAAGTGGGTGTGGCTTCAGAACTCTCAGGCAGCAGCGCCCGCCGCCCGGCAAGGCTTCCCATTGGGAGGCGCGAATGCTTTAGTGGGCGGGGATTGGCGCAAATATAGGCAGGGCGGGCTGAGAGGAGGAGCCGCCGCCGAGGAGCAGCGGCACCAGCAGCGTTTCCTCTCCCCCCTCCCCTCCCGTGTCAACAAGCGGGGCGCCTGCGCCGGGGGTTTGCGCGTCAGGCAGGCAGCCAGGCAGGCAGACGGCGAGAGCCCCGCGCTGGGCGGCCTCTCCTCGCCGCCGCCCCGCCTCTCGCCGCCCGACTCGTCCCCCCTCCCTCCCACGGCACACCAGGCAACGTCTGGCGGCACACTAGTGTGCCGCGGAACACCAGTTGGGAAACACTGACCTAGATGAGGCAGAGTTAGGCCACAATCAAGTCCCGGAAAAACACCTACAGAAAGAGATAACATACTTCAAAGGCCCGGTGACCACTAATGTCAGTATTCATCACTTACCAGCCGAAGCTATAGAACATTTGGCCAGTTTGCCATGCCCGGAAAACAATGGGCCGGCTCATAAAAGAGTAATCCCTAAAAGTTCCTTGGGAAATAATTGACAAAGATCAGACCAGAGGCAAACACCAGCCGGCTCCCTATCTCCGCGGAAATTCGACACCATTAGAAACAAACAGGCTCAATCCTTACCTACAAACCAAGCAAAAGTAGTTCTTTCCCTGAAAGGCGCATCCAACCCACCCCAGAGCCTTAAAATTGTCTCCTGGAATGTTAACGGCTGGGCGACAAAGCAAATGGATCCTGAGGCAATAAACTTTATCTCTTCTTTTGACATTGTGTGCCTCCAAGAGACCTGGTCCCAACAAAGTATCACTCTCCCATATTATTGTTCCTTTAGCTCCTGTGCTCGCAAACTAGCTAACAGGGGTCGCCCTCAAGTTGGCCTCGCCTGTCTTATCTCAACCAGCTTACCCCTCACTATCTGCGAGGAACTTAAATCTTCCCCTTACTTTCTCACTATAAAGATCCACCTTCCAAAGACCAAAAGCCCATGGTTGATAACTACAGTATATCTGCCTCCAGCAATTAATGATTCCGACCGTAATGAAAGGTGGTCTGAACTTTCGTCTTGGCTTCATGACCTTCAAACAACTAACCCAGGACTTCCTCAAATCCTCTTAGGTGACTTTAATGCAAGAATAGGTCCCAACGACGATGCTATATTATCTTCCGCAGCACTTCTGGACAATCCCCTGCAGCACCCCTGGGGAAATAGATGCTCTCTTGATCCCATAACAAATGCGTCGGGGAGGCTGATGGCCCAATTGGCCATCGAAAACGATCTTTGCATCGCAAATGGCAACGTTACTCCCTTGTCCTCGCAGCAGTTAACGTGCATCTCTTCCCGGGGGACCAGTGTTGTCGACTACATTCTATTGACGCCGGAGCTATTCTCAATTTCTACAAAAATGGAAGTGGCTGAATATTTTGGTGGTGACCACCTTCCATTGACTTTAATGTTAAGCCTAATAGAGCCATTCTCAGTCCCCTCGAACTATAGTTCCACCGTACAAAGCTACTCTGTATATAAAACAAAGAAATGGACAAGCCTCAGCTCCTCTCTTGCCCTGGACATACAAAAATCACTTGATATGCCTACAGTTCTTTCTGACTCAATTCCGCCCGCTGACCAATACCGGAAATTAATTGATGCTTTTTCAACAACTTACATAACCATTACCTCGCCTACCCACCAACGCTTCTTCTCCGAATCACCCTGGTTTGACAAGGAATGTAAAGTCCTAAGAAGGCGAATTAGGAAAATGGTTAGAATCATCAAATTTTCCAACGACCCCCAAACCCGTGCAGAGCTTCTAGTTACTAAAAGGACATACAGAAACATGATTCATTGCAAGAAACAGCAACACATCCTTGAGGCTTGGTCCACTCTTCGTTCAGCTGTAGAGAGGCATGACTCCCGCTCCTTTTGGCGCTTAGTTAGGCCTTCGGCACCACCCAATTCAGCTATCCTGATTTCCGCTGATGAATGGATCGCTTATTATTCGGCCAGTTTCGCTTCTCCAAATAATCTTACAGATCACCTTCAATCCCCGTCGGACCTCTGTTCCCGTTCTCCTAGCTCCACCTCCTCAGTAAATTTTACCTCAACCCGCATCTTCAACATCATAATGTCCATGCGTAGGAATAAGGCCCCCGGCCCAGACATGGTCCCGTTGGACCTTTTCCTGACTGATCCTCTTTGGTGGAGTGAACAGCTGACTTCTGTATTCACCGCTATCTCCTCCGCCTTAGACATCCCCGACTCCTGGAGAGAAGCTACAATAGTCCCGATTTTCAAAGGTGGCCAGCCAAACATCCCTAGGAACTATCGCCCCATCAGCTTACTATCTATTCCGGGGAAAATATTTGCCGCTGTCTTACTGGAAGAACTTCTTTCATGGGTCCATGAGAGAAACATTCTACCGCCAGAACAGATTGGCTTCCGGAAGTCAGCATCAACCATGGACCACTGTCTAACTCTTTATCACCTTGCCAGTAAATACACTGCACCAAGGCAAGGCCACCTGTTTGCCGCTTTCATGGACCTGGAGGCCGCCTTTGATTCCATTCCTAGACAGAGATTATGGTCCAAACTTGCCCATTTGGGAATTGATCCACACCTCCTTTCCCTAATTATTTCCCTTTATTCAAACACCACAGCTCGCATTCGAATTGGTCCCAACGGCTACCTTACCACCCCATTCCCAACGGCCAGGGGCGTCCGACAAGGTTGTCTCTTGGCCCCTTTACTGTTTAATCTTTATCTTCATGACGCCCTTTCCCCTTTGAAGCTAGCAACTAAGTACCCTCCTCACTTAGCAGGCCACCCCGTTGCTTCCCTTTTCTATGCGGATGATGCCGTCATCTTATCCAGAACAGCTGCGGACCTAGCAAATGCAGTTAATGCGTTTATCGCCTATTGTAAGGCGGAAGCTCTTAATATTAATTATAAAAAATCGAAAGTTCTCCACTTCACTCGTTCCCGCAAACTCAAGCTGGAGCCGCTTAAGATCACAGGTGGCTACTTAGAAAAGGTAAAAGCCTTTAAATATCTAGGCTTAATATTTACTTGTAATCTCTCCTGGACCACCCATCTACAATCTGCCTCTCTTGCTGCAACTACAACCTCTAATGCCATTGTCCGATTTTATCACCAGAAAGGCGGCAAACACCTTCCAGCAGCAATTCAAATGTTTAATGCCAAAGTTGTCCCTAAACTATTATATGGCTGCGAAGTATGGACTACAGCAATATCAGGTAACTTGGATCGCCCACTTCACATGTTTCTGAGATCTCTTTCCGGCGTCCCAAGATGTGTTTCAGGTGCAGCCTTACGTCTTGAGTTCGCCCAGCCCTCAATTGTAAAACGAGCATGGAGTCGAGCCATTTCCTACAGCTCCCACCTACTACCATCGGATGCTCGAATTAGAGGTGGTTTCTCCAATCTGATCCTAAGAGATATTCATAATTCTCCTTGGAAAACTACAATTAATCTCAAATTCCACTCTCTTCTCAATTTGAACCGCAAAACTGTTTTTAATTTAGAGTGTATAAGCCCGGCAGCCCTACCTCTAATCAAAAAGAAGCTGCAGCAACTTGACTTCTCTAACACAGCTTCCCATGCAAGAGGGCCGTGTTCAGGCTTAGCCCTAGCTATTCCACCCCCTGAAGGGATCCCTCTATACTGCTTTACAATTCCTTCGGAGGCTAAACGAAGGGCCTTTACCTGTGCCCGTCTCAACTGTTTTCCTACAGCAGTTCTGTCGGGTCGTTACTCCAGAGTTCCCAGCGCAAATAGAACATGCTCCTGCAATGACACGGTTCTGGAGACTATGGAACATGTAATGCTCTTCTGTCCCAACTGGACAGATGAAAGATCTCGGTTCCTAACTCCTCTCGTGAACAAGCTTCATCTCCCAATCCAGCCTTGGATAGTGTCCCTTCTTCTGCAGGATTCTGACCATTGGATTACCGAGATGACAGCTAATTTCCTGCTTAGTGTGATGAAGAGGAAAGCGGCACCAACTCCTTCCTCAATACCACAGATGTAGTCGATACGCCGCACAATCGAACCTGTTTTTTGTATTCTCTGTCACTCAATGTTTTAAATCTCCCGTTACCTTTGTTATCCCCATTTTCTCAAAGTATTCGCCCAGAACGGCATACACTTTTATCTCCCCACCCCCATTTTATGTTGTTATTTCTATGTATATTATGCTATGGCCGCATGGCTAATGCAATAAAATCATTATTATAATGAATACGGTTACCAACCTAGAAGCTGAAGGGAGAAATATTCAGAACCCTGTGGAGATTAGAAAATGCTTCCAGAGGTATTTTAAACAACTTTATACCCAAGGGCCGCAAAAAGAGATTGAGATAGACCAATTTTTAAGAAACAACGGATTACCAAAACTTTCTCAAGAAAATAAGACAATATTGAACTATAAAATAACAGAACAAGAGATTGAAGGTGCCATTCAGAATATGCAATTGGGCAAATCTCCAGGGCCGGATGGGCTTACCTCTAAGTATTATGACTTTGAAAGACCATCTGATTCAACCATTAAAAGAGGTTTGCAATGAGATTAAGGGGGGGAAAGAAGGCACCGGAGTCGTGGAAAGAAGCTTTCATCACATTGATACCTAAATCTGAAACTGAAAAGACACAACTTAAGAACTACCGTCCCATTTCCCTGTTAAATGTGGATTACAAAATTTTTGCAGATATTTTGGTAAATAGATTAAAAAGAGTGTTAAATGAAGTGATTCACAAGGACCAGGCAGGCTTTCTCCCAGGTAGACATTTGTCTGACAATACAAGGAACATTATTGATATTTTGGAACTTTTGCAAATGAACACCAATACAAAAGCAGTATTGATTTTTATTGATGCGGAGAAGGCCTTTGACAACATTTCATGGAAATTTATGAAGGAAAATCTTAAAGGGATGGGAGTGGGATGGGGGTTTGAAAACGGTATAGAAGCAATTTATTCAGAACAAAAGGCAAAACTGATAGTTAATAATGTGGTGACAGAAGTGTTTAAGATTGAGAAAGGAACATGACAGGGCTGCCCTATCTCCCCACTGCTATTTATTTCGGTCCTGGAGGTGCTCCTGAACATGATCAGAGGGGACCGGTTGGTTGAAGGAATCCAGGTCAGAGCTAAACAGTATAAACTTAAAGCTTTTGCAGATGATTTGGTTTTGACATTACAGGAGCCAGAATCTAGTACGAAAAGGGTGTTAGAACTGATTCAAGAATTTGGTCGGGTGGCGGGATTTAAATTAAATAAGCAGAAAACTAAGTGTCAGGGGTTCAGGAGCAGAGGCAAGGGCAAGGGAGGAAACAGAGAGCGAAGGGGAGGAGGCAGAAGAAAAGATGAGTGATGACGACGACCCGAGATCTCCGAGTCTTTCCAGTGAATCAGAAGATTCACAGAAAGGAGCACCAGTGGCCAGGGCAAGGGGGGAGTCTAGGGGGGCACCCCAGGAAGATAGAGCCAGAGGGGACTCAGAGGAGAGCAGTTGGAAATCGGGACCAGCGTCACCGCCAGAGAGCAGGGAAGAGGAAGGGAGCCAGGGGGCAAGCGCTGGCAGCTCACAACAGGAGGGAGGGCATGAGTCAGGAGTGGCCACACCTCCATCGGGGAGCGAGGAAACGGTCAGACGGAAAGTGGAAAGTTGGGCGCGCGCGCCAAGTTCAAATGCACAGGAAAGTGACGCAGTGGGCAGCCCTGAAAGAGAGCCAGGTCCTAAAGCCCGGCGCAAGGAGACAGGAGGGTCCGGGGGGTCAGCGTCAGAAGAATCCCGGAAGGAAGAGACCCCGGGGGGCAGAGGGACCCAGAGGAGAACAGTCAGGCGGAAAAGGTGGAGCAGGGCTAGGATATTAAGTTGGTGCACAAGGGGCGGAGACTCAGACGGAGCTTCGCCGATCTAGCCACTAGACGTAGAGTTGCACGCAGCAGCTTGAGAATGGAAACTGTAACTCAATAAAGACTTTTACTTAATGATCGCTGGCTAGCGTGATCCTCTGTGAGCTAGGATCTGGAAGCAGCTCTGACAGTAAGCTCCGTCAGCAAATTGTGGGCATCTACAGCCTCGAGGAGAGGAGAGAAGCAGGTGCCTACTAGCGAGCTCACGAACGGCAGCTTTGGAAAAAAACTTCACAACTTCAGAAAAAGAAAGGTTTCAGAAGGAGACAGACCTAAATGTGGTGAAAAAGGTGAAATATCTAGGGGTTAATATGACAGCTAAAAATCTGAATCTCTTCAAAGATAACTATGAAAAATGTTGGTCAGAAATTAAAAAGGACCTAGAAATTTGGTCAAAATTGAAGCTTTCCTTGTTGAGTCGAATTGCTGCTATAAAGATGAATGTATTGCCAAAAATGTTGTTTTTGTTTCAGACCTTGCAGATTGTGGACAAGATGGAGTGTTTCAAGAGGTGGCAGAGAGATATCTCCAGGTTTGTCTGGCAGGGCAAAAAGCCCAGAATAAAATTTAAAATATTAACTGATGCTAAAGAAAGAGGGGGGTTTGCCCTGCCAGACATGAAATTGTCCTATGAATGCAGCTTTCTGCTGGTTGAAAGATTGGCTACTTCTGGAGAACACTGACATTTTGGATTTGGAAGGGTTCAACAATGTATTTGGGTGGCATGCATATTTGTGGTACGACAAGGTTAAAGCTCACAAAGCTTTCAAGAACCATATTGTCAGGAAGGCAGTGTTCAATGTCTGGACAAGATTTAAAGATTTATTAGAAAGTAAGACCCCAAGGTGGTTGTCACCAATGGAAGCTAAGGCTCAGAAAAGACTCAATATGGAGGCCAATTGGCCAAAATATTGGGAAACAGTAGAAAAAGATGGAGACACATGGAGATTGCAGAGTTTTGAGAAATTAAAGGATAAAGTGCGAGATTGGTTACATTATGCTCAGATCAGAGAGGCCTTTAATATGGACAAAAAAACAGGCTTCCGGGTGGAAAAATCGAAACTAGAAACTGTTAGAACCAAAAATTAAGGTACTTTCAAAAATATATAACCTGCTGTTAAAATGGAACACTCAGGATGAAACGGTTAAATCAGCTATGATAAAATGGGCGCAAGACATTGGCTACAATATTATGTTTGCTGACTGGGAACGGTTATGGACCACCGGTGTGAAATTCACGGCATGTAATGCCTTGAAAGAAAATATTATGAAAATGATATATAGGTGGTACATGACCCCAGTCAAGCTTGCAAAAATATACCATTTGCCAGACAATAAGTGTTGGAAATGTAAAGAAACCGAAGGAACATTCTTTCACCTTTGGTGGACGTGCCCAAGGGTTAAGGCTTTCTGGGAAATGATCTATAATGAGCTAAAAAAGGTATTCAAATATACCTTCCTTAAGAAACCAGAGGCCTTCCTTTTGGACATTGTCGGCCAAATGGTGCCAAAGAAGGACCAAACTTTTTTTATGTACGCGACAACTGCAGCAAGAATACTCATCGCAAAGTACTGGAAGAATCAAGATTTGCCCACTCTGGAAGAATGGCAGATGCAACTGATAGACTACATGGAGCTGGCAGAAATGACTGGCAGAATCCGAGACCTGGGAGAAGAGATAGTGGAAGAGGACTGGAAGAAATTTAAGATCTATTTGCAAAAGTTTGTAAATTGTATGAATGTTAGAATGATGCAGGATATAAAGATAACGTGGCATTAGTGACAAATTTGAAAGGAGTATGTAAAAATTGGTTTATAAGAACAAAGGTGAAATTCGAACAATATTATGTTAAGCTCAAATAACTGATAAAAAAGGGAAAAATTGGAGACGTAATAGCTGAAATGTATAACATAAAATAAGATTTGAAAGAAGGTGAAGTATTGCTGAATAAGATTTTATAAACATGAACACAGAAAAGGGAGATGCGAGGGAGTCATGAAAGAGGGTTATGGAAATAATATTTAAGAAATTGAATCATTTTCTTTTTTATGTCTTTTTATGTCTTTTTTGCTTGTTTTTTCTGTATGCTTTGTATGTTTTTCTTGTCTTTTGGTGTTTTTCTTTTTTTGGATTGTGAATGGGAAGTTTGTTGTGTTGTTTAAATTGTTTAAAACCCTTAATAAATATTTTATAAAAAAAAGATGGTCTTTTGAAACACTGATATTGGAAACTGCTACATACTACATATAAATACTATGTTTATGAAGATGGATGGTACTTAATTTTGGTGGTGCCCCGCAAGACGAACGCCTCGCAAGACGAAAAACTTGCAAGACGAAAGATTTTTTTCGTTTTCGAGTTGCTTCGCAAGACAAATTTCCCTATGGGCTTGGCTTGCTTTGCAAGACGAAAACATCTTGCAAGTTTGTTTCCTTTTTCGTAAAACCGTTAATACCCAGCGTGCATTGCTGGAAGAGGTGCAGTTGAGACTTGACATCGAGGAGCAACACATTGCACGCGGTGTGGTGGCCTTTTTGAGCTTTCTAAAGTTTGCTGAATTTTTGAAGCTTTTCAAAAACTTCTTTTGCAGCTGTTTGGTAAGTTAAACTTTTAAAACTTTTTTGGGGGTTTTTGGATTTTGGGTTGGGGTGTTTAGAATTCAAGGACTTGGTGTTGGGGAGAGGTTTGCAAGAATCTGGGAGCTTGTGTGGTTTTTTTCTGCATTTTTATGATTTTCTGTGGCCATTGAGCCATGTTTATTTTTTTTTGGAAAAAAGTTCTGTATTTTGAATTTCTGTGTGCTGGGTGGACAGTTCAGGAGGGGTTTGCAAGAATCTGGGAGCTTGTGGGGTATTTTCTGCATTTTTATGATTTTCTGTGACCTTGGGCCATGTTGTTTTTTGAAAAAAAAGTTCTGGGTTTTTAATGTCTGTGTGCTGGGTGGCTGGGGGGACAGTTCAGGAGGGGTTTGCAAGAATCTGGGAGCTTGTGGGGTTTTTTTTGAATTTTTATGGTTTTCTGTGACCATTGGGACGCGTTTTTCCAAAAAAAGTTCTGGGTTTTGAATTTCTGTGTGCTGGGTGGCTGGGGGGACAGTTCAGAAGGGGTTTGCAAGAATCTGGGAGCTTGTGAGGGTTTTTTTTTAAATTTTTATGGTTTTCTGTGACCATTGGGCCATGTTTTTTGAAAAAAAGTTCTGGGTTTTGAATTTCTGGGTGGCTGGGGGGACAGTTCAGAAGGGGTTTCCAAGAATCTGGGAGCTTGTGGTGGTTTTTTTTAAAATGTTTATGGTTTTCTGTGACCATTGGGCCATGTTTTTTTCAAAAAAAGTTCTGTATTTTGAATTTTTGTGTGCTGGGGGGACAGTTCAGGAGGGGTTTGCAAGAATCTGGGAGCTTGTGGGGTATCTTCTGCATTTTTATGATTTTCTGTGACCTTGGGCCATGTTGTTTTTTGAAAAAAAGTTCTGGGTTTTTAATGTCTGTGTGCTGGGTGGCTGGGGGGACAGTTCAGGAGGGGTTTGCAAGAATCTGGGAGCTTGTGGGGTTTTTTTTTGAATTTTTATGGTTTTCTGTGACCATTGGGCCATGTTTTTTTTCAAAAAAAGTTCTGTATTTTGAATTTTTGTGTGCTGGGTGGCTGGGGGGACAGTTCAGGAGGGGTTTGCAAGAATCTGGGAGCTTGTGGGGTATTTTCTGCATTTATGATTTTCTGTGACCTTGGGCCATGTTGTTTTTTGAAAAAAAGTTCTGGGTTTTTAATGTCTGGGTGGCTGGGGGGACAGTTCAGGAGGGGTTTGCAAGAATCTGGGAGCTTGTGAGGGGTTTTTTTTGAATTTTTATGGTTTTCTGTGACCATTGGGCCATATTTTTTGAAAAAAAGTTCTGGGTTTTGATTTTCTGTGTGCTGGGTGGCTGGGGGACAGTTCAGGAGGGGTTTGCAAGAATCTGGGAGCTTTTGGGGTATTTTCTGCATTTTTATAATTTTCTGTGACCTTGGGCCATGTTGTTTTTTGAAAAAAAGTTCTGGGTTTTTAATGTCTGGGTGGCTGGGGGGACAGTTCAGGAGGGGTTTCCAAGAATCTGGGAGCTTGTGGGGTTGTTGTTTTTTTTGAATTTTTATGGTTTTCTGTGACCATTGGGCCATGTTTTTTTTCAAAAAAAGTTCTGTATTTTGAATTTTTGTGTGCTGGGTGGCTGGGGGGACAGTTCAGGAGGGGTTTGCAAGAATCTGGGAGCTTGTGGGGTATTTTCTGCATTTATGATTTTCTGTGACCTTGGGCCATGTTGTTTTTTGAAAAAAAGTTCTGGGTTTTTAATGTCTGGGTGGCTGGGGGGACAGTTCAGGAGGGGTTTCCAAGAATCTGGGAGCTTGTGGGGTTTTGTTTTTTTTTGAATTTTTATGGTTTTCTGTGACCATTGGGCCATGTTTTTTTTCAAAAAAAGTTCTGTATTTTGAATTTTTGTGTGCTGGGTGGCTGGGGGGACAGTTCAGGAGGGGTTTGCAAGAATCTGGGAGCTTGTGGGGGGTTTTTTTTGAATTTTTATGGTTTTCTGTGACCATTGGGCCATGATTTTTGAAAAAAAATTCTGGGTTTTGATTTTCTGTGTGCTGGGTGGCTGGGGGGACAGTTCAGGAGGGGTTTGCAAGAATCTGGGAGCTTGTGAGGGGTTTTTTTTGAATTTTTATGGTTTTCTGTGACCATTGGGCCATGTTTTTTGAAAAAAAGTTCTGGGTTTTGAATTTCTGTGTGCTGGGTGGCTGGGGGACAGTTCAGAAGGGGTTTGCAAGAATCTGGGAGCTTGTGGGATATCTTCTGCATTTTTATGATTTTCTGTGACCTTGGGCCATGTTGTTTTTTGAAAAAAAGTTCTGGGTTTTCAATGTCTGTGCTGGGTGGCTGGGGGGACAGTTCAGGAGGGGTTTGCAAGAATCTGGGAGCTTGTGGGGTATTTTCTGCATTTTTATGATTTTCTGTGACCATTGGGACATGTTTTTTGAAAATAAGTTCTGGGTTTTGAATTTCCGTGTGCTGGGTGGCTGGGGGGACAGTTCAGAAGGGGTTTGCAAGAATCTGGGACCTTGTGAGGGTTTTTTTTTTGAATTTTTATGGTTTTCTATGACCATTGGGCCATGTTTTTTTTCAAAAAAAGTTCTGTATTTTGAATTTTTGTGTGCTGGGTGGCTGGGGGGACAGTTCAGGAGGGGTTTGCAAGAATCTGGGAGCTTGTGGGGTATTTTCTGCATTTTTATGATTTTCTGTGACCTTGGGCCATGTTGTTTTTTGAAAAAAAGTTCTGGGTTTTTAATGTCTGTGTGCTGGGTGGCTGGGGGGACAGTTCAGGAGGGGTTTGCAAGAATCTGGGAGCTTGTGGGGTTTTTTTTTGAATTTTTATGGTTTTCTGTGACCATTGGGACACGTTTTTTGAAAAAAAGTTCTGGGTTTTGATTTTTTGTGTGCTGGGTGGCTGGGGGGACAGTTCAGAAGGGGTTTCCAAGAATCTGGGAGCTTGTGGTGGGTTTTTTTTTGAATTTTTATTGTTTTCTGTGACCATTGGGCCATGTTGTTTTTTTTCCAAAAAAGTTCTGGGTTTTGAATTTCTGTGTGCTGGGTGGCTGGGGGGACAGTTCAAGAGGGGTTTGCAAGAATCTGGGAGCTTGTGGCGTTTGTTTGTTTTTTGGAATATGTATCTTTTTTTCTCTTTTTTTCTATTTTTTGTTTGTCTTTATTATTGGTAATCTCTTCTTTTTTATTATGTTTATCTACTGAAAATAATAAATATTATCTGGGGGGTGGGGAAAGAGATAATGTTAAAGACCTTATGAATTCTGACTCTCTGACCATTTTTAGCAATACATAAGGAAGCGGGTGATTGTTGCGCGAATGACCAGAGGAGGAGCACACAAAATAATGATAGCCCACATTTTTTAATACACACAAACCGAACCCCTAACCCTAACCCTGATCCTAACTGCTAACCCCAACCCCAACCCAACCCTCTATGTTCGCTTTTGTTTTATTTCCTGATCAGATCAGGAAATAAAGCTGCTCAGGGCTGGTGAGCCACTTCTCATGGCATGAGGGCCAGATCTGGGCCACAAATTGGCCACCCCTGATGTAAACAACAAACTAGCACATTACAATGCAAGAGGAAGTGGTACTTACAGAAGATCTCTCAAGGCTGTTTTAAAGATGATCCGGAGCAATGGCCAGCCACCATTCATTTTAAGATGAACTTTGTTTCATTAATTTTTTCTTTTACAGCTATGGATTGTAGGAAAGTTGTACCCAGCACAATGTCCAAAAAGCACTACATTTGTAGTGTTGTAGTTGTTACACTACATAAGAGACCCATAAATTGTATTCTTTATTGAGAAAGAACATTTCTTTGCAATAATTTTCACCATCGAAAACTTTTGATTGCATCATGCCCTAACGCTGAAAATGTAGGTTTCCTAAACCTAGTTTTTCCACCCGAAAAACTACATTTATACATTTTTTTAAGGCATTTATAAAATCTTTTGAGTGCTGGTGTCTTTTCCCCTGAAATCTTCATCATGTTATTGAAGCACATCGGAGCAGAGGCAGATGGGTCTTTGCAGCGGGACGGCTGGAAGGAGACGACCCAACTGGGGCTACCCAGCTGGCCTTGCGACCCTCTGCATGCCGACAACTGCAACTAACTTAAAGGAATGCTATTTCTCTTCTTTCTGAAGCACTTTCCAAAGATGGTGGGTGAGTATATATTGGGAAGGGACCCCAAGGGTCATCTAGTCCAACCTGCTACGAGGCAGGAATTTGCAGGTGTCCCTTACGGGGATCAACCTCACAACCTTTGTGTCCACAGCACAGCTAGATGCTGCACTCTTAAATGGCACTTTGAAGGCTAAAGGCTTAAATGGCACTTTGAAGGCCAAAGGAATCGGGGAGACGTTCCTCGATTCCCCTCTTAGAGAGTGATTTAACCCATCTTAGCATCCCTCAAAGCACCCTGGGAACTGTAGTTTCCTACGGGAGGAGAATATTCAGCACAGCCTTTCCAATCGAACGCTGGGAGTTGTAGCTCTGAGAGGGTCTCCTTGGGAAACTGAACAAACTACAGTTCCCACAATGTCCCCCAAAGCACCCTGGAAATGATTGCTTGCTCTGGGCATTGAGGGTTGCGATTCCCTTGACAGAACTACAGTTCCCAAGCCCATTTCTCTTCTTAGAGAACTCTGGGAACTGTAGCTCATGGGGGGAACAGGGGTCTCCTAAGGGCACTTAGTGCCCAGAATGCTGGGAACTGTAGCTTGCTCAGGGCGCCTGATTCTTTCTCCTTCCAGGCTACCGGAATGGGTTGGCACCACCGGGCGCCGCCTTGGCCGTCAACTTTGAAGGCACCACCTGCGGCTGGGAGGACATCAGCACGTCTGGGTACCGGTGGCACCCAGGGCAGGGCGGAGGCTGGGTGTGCGCCACCGACTCCCCCCCCCCCTTCGACCACACGCTGGGCACCAACCAGGGTAAACGTGCTTCATTTGAAGGGAGGGGAAGTATTGCTTAGCAGTGAGAGCACCCCTTTGACCTGGTGCCCCCGACCGACTCCACTCCCCCACCCTGAGCGACGCGGCCTCAGCATGTGAGCTCTGCGCCTGGTACAGCGTGGCCGAGACAGGTAAGCTTGGGGCGCTGGTGGTCGGAAACCCAACAGGCGCAGAGCCACCCGCTCGGCCTTTTCCCCGGTGTGGTGGGGGAAATGCCGCCTGGCCCGCTTCTCCTAATTCCATATCAATATTATATAACGTGTTTCTAAACTGTAGGACGTATCGTATCAGATAATTCTTATTTATTGATTTCCAGACTACTGACGCGCCTGGTAGGGAAAAGAAAGACCATCCTGACCATTCTTATCATTTACTGATGCCCTGCTTCCCATCCCCCATTGGAGAGTGATAAAAACGAGAGAGGCTGAGACCAGATGACAATTCGCAATCCTCACCGGGGTCAGACTAGATGACCCCCGGACCCCTCAACCCTCCGCCCTTCTCATTGGAGCTGAGCCAATGTCTGTAGAGTCTCCCTGTATTTCATTAAGCCTTAGGTCGGTCTCCTTCTGAGAGAAAAGTGTTGTTGTTCCAAGGAATCCTTGGAAGTATTATGACTATGAGAATATGGTGTTCCTTCTAAGAAAAATGCTATTAAAGGTAGAAGCTTCCATAGCCAGCAATTATCTGAGTCCAGTTTTAAATGCCCTCCCTCGTTTCAGTCGCTTTGTTTTTTCCCCTTCTTACTTCTGTGCCAGGTAAATTTGCTCCCGCGTAAGCTTCCTTTAACAAGGAAACTCCAACCCCAACCCAACCCTCTATGTGCGCTTTTGTTTGATTATTTCCAGATCAGATCAGGAAATAAAGCTGCTCAGGGCTGGTGAGCCACTTCTCATGGCATGAGGGCCAGATCTGGGCCACAAATTGGCCACCCCTGATTGATGTAAACAACAAACTAGCACATTACAATGCAAGAGGAAGTGGTACTTACAGAAGATCTCTCAAGGCTGTTTTAAAGATGATCCGGAGCAATGGCCAGCCACCTATGCCAATGTAAATGCCCAGAGCAACTGCAATACTCCATGACCAGGCCAAGCCCAAAAAAATGCACCAGGCCAAGAGAACCAAGCGAGGCAGTGCAAACGCCAATCATACGCATTCTAGAGAAAGAGATAGGCTTCAGTGTTAACCACTAAGTTCATTTGTTTTGCATCAACGTTTTATTAAGTATGCAGTTGAGCAGTGTCAGAAACTCAAACTATATAAGCCAATTTTCATAGTTTTAGATGCCCCAAACTGAAAAACAAATGTGCATTTTTGAAAAACAACAACCCCGTGATAACCAATATTATTTTAGATTTTAAGATGAACTTTGTTTCATTAATTTTTTCTTTTACAGCTATGGATTGTAGGAAAGTTGTACCCAGCACAATGTCCAAAAAGCACTACATTTGTAGTGTTGTTGTTGTTACACTACATAAGAGACCCATAAATTGTATTCTTTATTGAGAAAGAACATTTCTTTGCAATAATTTTCACCATCGAAACCTTTTGATTGCATCATGCCCTAACGCTGAAAATGTAGGTTTCCTAAACCTAGTTTTTCCACCCGAAAAACTACATTTATACATTTAATTTTTAGGCATTTATAAAATCTTTTGAGTGCTGGTGTCTTTTCCCCTGAAATCTTCATCATGTTATTGAAGCACATCGGAGCAGAGGCAGATGGGTCTTCGCAGCGGGACGGCTGGAAGGAGACGACCCAACTGGGGCTACCCAGCTGGCCTTGCGACCCTCTGCATGCCGACAACTGCAACTAACTTAAAGGAATGCTATTTCTCTTCTTTCTGAAGCACTTTCCAAAGATGGTGGGTGAGTATATATTGGGAAGGGACCCCAAGGGTCATCTAGTTCAACCTGCTACAAGGCAGGAATTTGCAGGTGTCCCTTACGGGGATCAACCTCACAACCTTTGTGTCCACAGCACAGCTAGATGCTGCACTCTTAAATGGCACTTTGAAGGCTGTTTAGGTATGGCTGAGGGATCCACACTTCTCCTGCAGCTGCAAGTTAAGTTACGCCATGAAGCACCCCTTGCCATCCCCTTTTGCTGACTGAGAGCAGAGGAAGTGCTGCCTAAAGTTCTCGGGGTGATTGCACATATGCTAATAACATTTCTACCTCCAGGCAAAGGAAAAAACATGAGCCTACTCTGAAGGCTCATAAATGTAGAAAGTGCTTTTATTTAGAGCACCTCTCTTAACATTGCAAGCTGCTGCAAGTGTCCAAAACTGCTGTGAAGTTGCTGGTTTGTAAATATTAATTATTCCTACTTTATTAATCTGAATTACTCAAATGGCTTTTAGTGCTGGCCACTACAGCAGGGGCTGATCCCCATTTATTCTTGTGGTGTTCAATTCAGAGTATCTGTTAAAAAAATCAAACAGAAAGCAACGGCGGGTTGCCATTAAGGCTGGGGGGGGAGGGAGCAAACTGGGTCTTCTAGACCCAAACTGGGATTTTGGATGCTCCATTAGACAAATTAGCCAGCTCACTGCCTATCTAATTCACCGGGCATTCAATTATTTGCTTGCAAATTAATTATCTTTTTAAATTTTATGCCATTTCCAAAACATTTATCTTAAGATGTAACGTGCAAGCGTACCACTTTTCGATGCTGATTAATCTCCGCTTGGATTATGTGGATATATCGATAGGTGAAAGAATTGGTGTCTTGAGTAATTACTTGGTTAAAGCAATGGTTCAGCGGAAGAAATTAAGTTTTCAACACATTGCTTTGTCACCTTTAGATAGCCTAACAAGAAAAGGAAAAAGGAGACAAACCTCACTAACATGGGTGAAGCCAGAAGGTGCTGCCCTACCCCAATCAAATAAATAAAAATACTTTACTGTATTTTTACCGTACTGTACTGTGCTGGTTAGGGGGGCGGGGCGGTGTTATATCAGGACTGGGGTTGTTTAAAAATGTTCTTAAGTGTTATATGTCAATTTCTATTTATATTTTTTCTCTTTTACCTTCATGCCTGCAGCTGACTTTTCCTCTACCTCCTCTTCTCCCTTCATCAGGCGAAGCTTCCTCCTCCTCCTTTTCAGAGCAGGAATTCAACAGAGCCCATACAGACATAAGAAATATCAGTAGGGTCGATTATTTTCACAAGAAGGGAAAGGGGGGGTCCACGTAAAAGGAGACATACAATATGTCAAGCACAGATAGTAGTGAAAGAAATAATAAAGTGGGAAAGGAGACTCTCTTCCCTATGAGCCATCATACGACTAACTGGAAGAAAGTCCGCGTGGCTCTTGAAAGAGCGTGTGGCTCTTGCTGGCTTTTCCGGGAGGTGGGGGAAGGGACAGAGGGCAGCCCATCAGTCCCTCCCCCCACCTACCAGAAAAGCCCCCAAGAGCCGTGTTTCCTTTAAAGAGCTGCACAGAGCGTGTGTGCGGCTCTTGGGGGAAAAACACATTTCTCCAGTTAGTCGTATAATGGTCAGGTGCGTCTTATGGAGCGAAAAATATGGTGCCTGGTTACAAAAACACTGCTTTAAAAAGTGGTTCATCCGTCAGTGACGGGCTGCTGTTCTCCCTCCTCGGGGAAACGCCTGCAAGCGCCGCACACACGCTCCGGGATGCATACAGGCTCTGCTCAGCGCTCCCTTTAAAGAATATTTTTTTCTTGTATTCCCCCTCTAAAAACTAGGTGTGTCTTTATGGTCAGGTGCGTCTTATGGAGCGAAAAATATGGTGCCTGGTTACAAAACCACTGCTTAAAGAAGTGCTTCATCTGAACAATACTTTGTTTCAGATACAGTTTTTTCACTATATTGTTTCAGATACAGTTTTCAATACACTGCTTGGTCACCCTTGGTTAGGCTCACAAAGGCGGCCTGAGGGGGAAAGCAATGGAGATCTGAACTCACAGCCAGTTACTCTGGAGTTGCTGTAGCCAAGGGGAGCTTCCCCGCCCCAATTCAAATAAATAAAAATACTATACTGTTAAGGCTTAGGGGGGAAGAGGCCATGTCCCACTTGGGTGGGTGTGATTTATAATAATAATAATAATAATAATAATAATAATAATAATAATAATAATAATTTAACATTTAATGATAATGATAATTTATTACTATTTCCCAGCCACCAACAGAATATTTAAAAAAACGATAAAACATAATATACTACAAACTTCCCTAACCCTTTTATAAGAATAACAATTATAATAATGATAACAATTTAAACATTAATGATAATCATAATTTATTATCCTTCCCCAGCCACTGTGGGCTGCTCCCAACAGAATATTAAAAACGCGACAAAATAATATATATTACAAACTCCACTAAGCCTTTTATTATAATAACTAAAAAGTAGTAATTTAAAAAGTAATGATAATAATAATTTATTACGATTCCCCAGCCAACAGAATACAATATTAAAAACACGACAAAACTTACCAGCTTCCTTCGCGTGTGAGAAACACTGAGGAGAAAACAGGTGTAGAGAAAAAGCGGCAAATGGCTGGCTCCGCCCACAGCCCGACCTGTGATTGGCCAAAAGGCCAACCTATTGCTGCCGAGATTTTGAGTGTTGCTGGGGCTGCTTGTGATTGTTGCTGGGGGAAGAAAGGGCAGAAGACTCACCATCGCCGCCATGTTGGTTGAGGGCAGCGGGGCCTGGCCTGACCGTTGGGTGGTGCTGGTCTCCCTCGTTAGGTGGGCCCATCGTTGGGGGTCCCTGCGGAGAAGGAAGGCCGGAGGGCCCCCCCATCCCCAACAGTGCCTGAGGGGCCTGGTTTCGCCTAATTATTATTAATGATTATCCTCATTATTCGCCTTCTCCTTATTCTCCTCCTCCTCGCAGCGTTTCCCTGAGCGCTGCTTCCAAGCTCCCTCAGGAGCAGCCCAGGTAGACTGCCTCTGGCCCAGGAGGCTCCGCCAGAGCAGAAGAGGCGCCTGGGGTGCCAGGGGAGTCCCACGTCTTTTGGGGTGCAGGGGCCAAAGTCCTGGTTTCTGCCTCCGCCCCGCCGGCTTTTGGCCCGCCTCGCCCTGCAGGTAAGTTGCAGATAACACATCTTAGCATCCCTCAAAGCACCCTGGGAACTGTAGTTTCCTACGGGAGGAGAATATTCAGCACAGCCTTTCCAATCGAACGCTGGGAGTTGTAGCTCTGAGAGGGTCTCCTTGGGAAACTGAACAAACTACAGTTCCCACAATGTCCCCCAAAGCACCCTGGAAATGATTGCTTGCTCTGGGCATTGAGGGTTGCGATTCCCTTGACAGAACTACAGTTCCCAAGCCCATTTCTCTTCTTAGAGAACTCTGGGAACTGTAGCTCATGGGGGGAACAGGGGTCTCCTAAGGGCACTTAGTGCCCAGAATGCTGGGAACTGTAGCTTGCTCAGGGCGCCTGATTCCTTCTCCTTCCAGGCTACCGGAATGGGTTGGCACCGCCGGGCGCCGCCTTGGCCCTCAACTTTGAAGGCACCACCTGCGGCTGGGAGGACATCAGCACGTCTGGGTACCGGTGGCACCCAGGGCAGGGTGGAGGCTGGGTGTGCGCCACCGACTCCCCCCCCCCCTTCGACCACACGCTGGGCACCAACCAGGGTAAACGTGCTTCATTTGAAGGGAGGGGAAGTATTGCTTAGCAGTTAGAGCACCCCTTTGACCTGGTGCCCCCGACCGACTCCACTCCCCCACCCTGAGCGACGCGGCCTCAGCATGTGAGCTCTGCGCCTGGTACAGCGTGGCCGAGACAGGTAAGCTTGGGGCGCTGGTGGTCGGAAACCCAACAGGCGCAGAGCCACCCGCTCGGCCTTTTCCCCGGTGTGGTGGGGGAAATGCCGCCTGGCCCGCTTCTCCTAATTCCATATCAATATTATATAACGTTTTTCTAAACTGTAGGACGTATCGTATCAGATAATTCTTATTTATTGATTTCCAGACTACTGACGCGCCTGGTAGGGAAAAGAAAGACCATCCTGACCATTCTTATCATTTACTGATGCCCTGCTTCCCATCCCCCATTGGAGAGTGATAAAAACGAGAGAGGCTGAGACCAGATGACAATTCGCAATCCTCACCGGGGTCAGACTAGATGACCCCCGGACCCCTCAACCCTCCGCCCTTCTCATTGGAGCTGAGCCAATGTCTGTAGAGTCTCCCTGTATTTCATTAAGCCTTAGGTCGGTCTCCTTCTGAGAGAAAAGTGTTGTTGTTCCAAGGAATCCTTGGAAGTATTATGACTATGAGAATATGGTGTTCCTTCTAAGAAAAATGCTATTAAAGGTAGAAGCTTCCATAGCCAGCAATTATCTGAGTCCAGTTTTAAATGCCCTCCCTCGTTTCAGTCGCTTTGTTTTTTCCCCTTCTTACTTCCGTGCCAGGTAAATTTACTCCCGCGTAAGCTTCCTTTAACAAGGAAACTCCAACCCCAACCCAACCCTCTATGTGCGCTTTTGTTTGATTATTTCCAGATCAGATCAGGAAATAAAGCTGCTCAGGGCTGGTGAGCCACTTCTCATGGCATGAGGGGCCAGATCTGGGCCACAAATTGGCCACCCCTGATTGATGTAAACAACAAACTAGCACATTACAATGCAAGAGGAAGTGGTACTTACAGAAGATCTCTCAAGGCTGTTTTAAAGATGATCCGGAGCAATGGCCAGCCACCAATGCCAATGTAAATGCCCAGAGCAACTGCAATACTCCATGACCAGGCCAAGCCCAAAAAAATGCACCAGGCCAAGAGAACCAAGCGAGGCAGTGCAAACGCCAATCATACGCATTCTAGAGAAAGAGATAGGCTTCAGTGTTAACCACTAAGTTCATTTGTTTTGCATCAACGTTTTATTAAGTATGCAGTTGAGCAGTGTCAGAAACTCAAACTATATAAGCCAATTTTCATAGTTTTAGATGCCCCAAACTGAAAAACAAATGTGCATTTTTGAAAAACAACAACCCCGTAATAACCAATATTATTTTAGATTTTAAGATGAACTTTGTTTCATTAATTTTTTCTTTTACAGCTATGGATTGTAGGAAAGTTGTACCCAGCACAATGTCCAAAAAGCACTACATTTGTAGTGTTGTAGTGTTGTTGTTGTTACACTACATAAGAGACCCATAAATTGTATTCTTTATTGAGAAAGAACATTTCTTTGCAATAATTTTCACCATCGAAACCTTTTGATTGCATCATGCCCTAACGCTGAAAATGTAGGTTTCCTAAACCTAGTTTTTCCACCCGAAAAACTACATTTATACATTTTTTTAAGGCATTTATAAAATCTTTTGAGTGCTGGTGTCTTTTCCCCTGAAATCTTCATCATGTTATTGAAGCACATCGGAGCAGAGGCAGATGGGTCTTCGCAGCGGGACGGCTGGAAGGAGACGACCCAACTGGGGCTACCCAGCTGGCCTTGCGACCCTCTGCATGCCGACAACTGCAACTAACTTAAAGGAATGCTATTTCTCTTCTTTCTGAAGCACTTTCCAAAGATGGTGGGTGAGTATATATTGGGAAGGGACCCCAAGGGTCATCTAGTCCAACCTGCTACAAGGCAGGAATTTGCAGGTGTCCCTTACGGGGATCAACCTCACAACCTTTGTGTCCACAGCACAGCTAGATGCTGCACTCTTAAATGGCACTTTGAAGGCTAAAGGCTTAAATGGCACTTTGAAGGCCAAAGGAATCGGGGAGACGTTCCTCGATTCCCCTCTTAGAGAGTGATTTAACCCATCTTAGCATCCCTCAAAGCACCCTGGGAACTGTAGTTTCCTACGGGAGGAGAATATTCAGCACAGCCTTTCCAATCGAACGCTGGGAGTTGTAGCTCTGAGAGGGTCTCCTTGGGAAACTGAACAAACTACAGTTCCCACAATGTCCCCCAAAGCACCCTGGAAATGATTGCTTGCTCTGGGCATTGAGGGTTGCGATTCCCTTGACAGAACTACAGTTCCCAAGCCCATTTCTCTTCTTAGAGAACTCTGGGAACTGTAGCTCATGCGGGGAACAGGGGTCTCCTAAGGGCACAGTGCCCAGAATGCTGGGAACTGTAGCTTGCTCAGGGCGCCTGATTCCTTCTCCTTCCAGGCTACCGGAATGGGTTGGCACCACCGGGCGCCGCCTTGGCCCTCAACTTTGAAGGCACCACCTGCGGCTGGGAGGACATCAGCACGTCTAGGTACCGGTGGCGCCCGGGGCGGGGCGGAGGCTGGGTGTGCGCCGCCGACTCCCCCCCCCCCTTGACCACACGCTGGGCACCAACCAGGGTAAACGTGCTTCATTTGAAGGGAGGGGAAGTATTGCTTAGCAGTGAGAGCACCCCTTTGACCTGGTGCCCCCGACCGACTCCACTCCCCCACCCTGAGCGACGCGGCCTCAGCATGTGAGCTCTGCGCCTGGTACAGCGTGGCCGAGACAGGTAAGCTTGGGGCGCTGGTGGTCGGAAACCCAACAGGCGCAGAGCCACCCGCTCGGCCTTTTCCCCGGTGTGGTGGGGGAAATGCCGCCTGGCCCGCTTCTCCTAATTCCATATCAATATTATATAACGTGTTTCTAAACTGTAGGACGTATCGTATCAGATAATTCTTATTTATTGATTTCCAGACTACTGACGCGCCTGGTAGGGAAAAGAAAGACCATCCTGACCATTCTTATCATTTACTGATGCCCTGCTTCCCATCCCCCATTGGAGAGTGATAAAAACGAGAGAGGCTGAGACCAGATGACAATTCGCAATCCTCACCGGGGTCAGACTAGATGACCCCCGGACCCCTCAACCCTCCGCCCTTCTCATTGGAGCTGAGCCAATGTCTGTAGAGTCTCCCTGTATTTCATTAAGCCTTAGGTCGGTCTCCTTCTGAGAGAAAAGTGTTGTTGTTCCAAGGAATCCTTGGAAGTATTATGACTATGAGAATATGGTGTTCCTTCTAAGAAAAATGCTATTAAAGGTAGAAGCTTCCATAGCCAGCAATTATCTGAGTCCAGTTTTAAATGCCCTCCCTCGTTTCAGTCGCTTTGTTTTTTCCCCTTCTTACTTCCGTGCCAGGTAAATTTACTCCCGCGTAAGCTTCCTTTAACAAGGAAACTCCAACCCCAACCCAACCCTCTATGTGCGCTTTTGTTTGATTATTTCCAGATCAGATCAGGAAATAAAGCTGCTCAGGGCTGGTGAGCCACTTCTCATGGCATGAGGGGCCAGATCTGGGCCACAAATTGGCCACCCCTGATTGATGTAAACAACAAACTAGCACATTACAATGCAAGAGGAAGTGGTACTTACAGAAGATCTCTCAAGGCTGTTTTAAAGATGATCCGGAGCAATGGCCAGCCACCAATGCCAATGTAAATGCCCAGAGCAACTGCAATACTCCATGACCAGGCCAAGCCCAAAAAAATGCACCAGGCCAAGAGAACCAAGCGAGGCAGTGCAAACGCCAATCATACGCATTCTAGAGAAAGAGATAGGCTTCAGTGTTAACCACTAAGTTCATTTGTTTTGCATCAACGTTTTATTAAGTATGCAGTTGAGCAGTGTCAGAAACTCAAACTATATAAGCCAATTTTCATAGTTTTAGATGCCCCAAACTGAAAAACAAATGTGCATTTTTGAAAAACAACAACCCCGTAATAACCAATATTATTTTAGATTTTAAGATGAACTTTGTTTCATTAATTTTTTCTTTTACAGCTATGGATTGTAGGAAAGTTGTACCCAGCACAATGTCCAAAAAGCACTACATTTGTAGTGTTGTAGTGTTGTTGTTGTTACACTACATAAGAGACCCATAAATTGTATTCTTTATTGAGAAAGAACATTTCTTTGCAATAATTTTCACCATCGAAACCTTTTGATTGCATCATGCCCTAACGCTGAAAATGTAGGTTTCCTAAACCTAGTTTTTCCACCCGAAAAACTACATTTATACATTTTTTTAAGGCATTTATAAAATCTTTTGAGTGCTGGTGTCTTTTCCCCTGAAATCTTCATCATGTTATTGAAGCACATCGGAGCAGAGGCAGATGGGTCTTCGCAGCGGGACGGCTGGAAGGAGACGACCCAACTGGGGCTACCCAGCTGGCCTTGCGACCCTCTGCATGCCGACAACTGCAACTAACTTAAAGGAATGCTATTTCTCTTCTTTCTGAAGCACTTTCCAAAGATGGTGGGTGAGTATATATTGGGAAGGGACCCCAAGGGTCATCTAGTCCAACCTGCTACAAGGCAGGAATTTGCAGGTGTCCCTTACGGGGATCAACCTCACAACCTTTGTGTCCACAGCACAGCTAGATGCTGCACTCTTAAATGGCACTTTGAAGGCTAAAGGCTTAAATGGCACTTTGAAGGCCAAAGGAATCGGGGAGACGTTCCTCGATTCCCCTCTTAGAGAGTGATTTAACCCATCTTAGCATCCCTCAAAGCACCCTGGGAACTGTAGTTTCCTATGGGAGGAGAATATTCAGCACAGCCTTTCCAATCGAACGCTGGGAGTTGTAGCTCTGAGAGGGTCTCCTTGGGAAACTGAACAAACTACAGTTCCCACAATGTCCCCCAAAGCACCCTGGAAATGATTGCTTGCTCTGGGCATTGAGGGTTGCGATTCCCTTGACAGAACTACAGTTCCCAAGCCCATTTCTCTTCTTAGAGAACTCTGGGAACTGTAGCTCATGGGGGGAACAGGGGTATCCTAAGGGCACTTAGTGCCCAGAATGCTGGGAACTGTAGCTTGCTCAGGGCGCCTGATTCCTTCTCCTTCCAGGCTACCGGAATGGGTTGGCACCACCGGGCGCCGCCTTGGCCCTCAACTTTGAAGGCACCACCTGCGGCTGGGAGGACATCAGCACGTCTAGGTACCGGTGGCGCCCGGGGCGGGGCGGAGGCTGGGTGTGCGCCGCCGACTCCCCCCCCCCCCCCTTGACCACACGCTGGGCACCAACCAGGGTAAACGTGCTTCATTTGAAGGGAGGGGAAGTATTGCTTAGCAGTGAGAGCACCCCTTTGACCTGGTGCCCCCGACCGACTCCACTCCCCCACCCTGAGCGACGCGGCCTCAGCATGTGAGCTCTGCGCCTGGTACAGCGTGGCTGAGACAGGTAAGCTTGGGGCGCTGGTGGTCGGAAACCCAGCAGGCGCAGAGCCACCCGCTCGGCCTTTTCCCCGGTGTGGTGGGGGAAATGCCGCCTGGCCCGCTTCTCCTAATTCCATATCAATATTATATAACGTGTTTCTAAACTGTAGGACGTATCGTATCAGATAATTCTTATTTATTGATTTCCAGACTACTGACGCGCCTGGTAGGGAAAAGAAAGACCATCCTGACCATTCTTATCATTTACTGATGCCCTGCTTCCCATCCCCCATTGGAGAGTGATAAAAACGAGAGAGGCTGAGACCAGATGACAATTCGCAATCCTCACCGGGGTCAGACTAGATGACCCCCGGACCCCTCAACCCTCCGCCCTTCTCATTGGAGCTGAGCCAATGTCTGTAGAGTCTCCCTGTATTTCATTAAGCCTTAGGTCGGTCTCCTTCTGAGAGAAAAGTGTTGTTGTTCCAAGGAATCCTTGGAAGTATTATGACTATGAGAATATGGTGTTCCTTCTAAGAAAAATGCTATTAAAGGTAGAAGCTTCCATAGCCAGCAATTATCTGAGTCCAGTTTTAAATGCCCTCCCTCGTTTCAGTCGCTTTGTTTTTTCCCCTTCTTACTTCCGTGCCAGGTAAATTTACTCCCGCGTAAGCTTCCTTTAACAAGGAAACTCCAACCCCAACCCAACCCTCTATGTGCGCTTTTGTTTGATTATTTCCAGATCAGATCAGGAAATAAAGCTGCTCAGGGCTGGTGAGCCACTTCTCATGGCATGAGGGGCCAGATCTGGGCCACAAATTGGCCACCCCTGATTGATGTAAACAACAAACTAGCACATTACAATGCAAGAGGAAGTGGTACTTACAGAAGATCTCTCAAGGCTGTTTTAAAGATGATCCGGAGCAATGGCCAGCCACCAATGCCAATGTAAATGCCCAGAGCAACTGCAATACTCCATGACCAGGCCAAGCCCAAAAAAATGCACCAGGCCAAGAGAACCAAGCGAGGCAGTGCAAACGCCAATCATACGCATTCTAGAGAAAGAGATAGGCTTCAGTGTTAACCACTAAGTTCATTTGTTTTGCATCAACGTTTTATTAAGTATGCAGTTGAGCAGTGTCAGAAACTCAAACTATATAAGCCAATTTTCATAGTTTTAGATGCCCCAAACTGAAAAACAAATGTGCATTTTTGAAAAACAACAACCCCGTAATAACCAATATTATTTTAGATTTTAAGATGAACTTTGTTTCATTAATTTTTTCTTTTACAGCTATGGATTGTAGGAAAGTTGTACCCAGCACAATGTCCAAAAAGCACTACATTTGTAGTGTTGTAGTGTTGTTGTTGTTACACTACATAAGAGACCCATAAATTGTATTCTTTATTGAGAAAGAACATTTCTTTGCAATAATTTTCACCATCGAAACCTTTTGATTGCATCATGCCCTAACGCTGAAAATGTAGGTTTCCTAAACCTAGTTTTTCCACCCGAAAAACTACATTTATACATTTTTTTAAGGCATTTATAAAATCTTTTGAGTGCTGGTGTCTTTTCCCCTTAAATCTTCATCATGTTATTGAAGCACATCGGAGCAGAGGCAGATGGGTCTTCGCAGCGGGACGGCTGGAAGGAGACGACCCAACTGGGGCTACCCAGCTGGCCTTGCGACCCTCTGCATGCCGACAACTGCAACTAACTTAAAGGAATGCTATTTCTCTTCTTTCTGAAGCACTTTCCAAAGATGGTGGGTGAGTATATATTGGGAAGGGACCCCAAGGGTCATCTAGTCCAACCTGCTACAAGGCAGGAATTTGCAGGTGTCCCTTACGGGGATCAACCTCACAACCTTTGTGTCCACAGCACAGCTAGATGCTGCACTCTTAAATGGCACTTTGAAGGCTAAAGGCTTAAATGGCACTTTGAAGGCCAAAGGAATCGGGGAGACGTTCCTCGATTCCCCTCTTAGAGAGTGATTTAACCCATCTTAGCATCCCTCAAAGCACCCTGGGAACTGTAGTTTCCTACGGGAGGAGAATATTCAGCACAGCCTTTCCAATCGAACGCTGGGAGTTGTAGCTCTGAGAGGGTCTCCTTGGGAAACTGAACAAACTACAGTTCCCACAATGTCCCCCAAAGCACCCTGGAAATGATTGCTTGCTCTGGGCATTGAGGGTTGCGATTCCCTTGACAGAACTACAGTTCCCAAGCCCATTTCTCTTCTTAGAGAACTCTGGGAACTGTAGTTCATGGGGGAACAGGGGTCTCCTAAGGGCACTTAGTGCCCAGAATGCTGGGAACTGTAGCTTGCTCAGGGCGCCTGATTCTTTCTCCTTCCAGGCTACCGGAATGGGTTGGCACCGCCGGGCGCCGCCTTGGCCCTCAACTTTGAAGGCACCACCTGCGGCTGGGAGGACATCAGCACGTCTGGGTACCGGTGGCACCCAGGGCAGGGCGGAGGCTGGGTGTGCGCCACCGACTCCCCCCCCCCCCTTGACCACACGCTGGGCACCAACCAGGGTAAACGTGCTTCATTTGAAGGGAGGGGAAGTATTGCTTAGCAGTGAGAGCACCCCTTTGACCTGGTGCCCCCGACCGACTCCACTCCCCCACCCTGAGCGACGCGGCCTCAGCATGTGAGCTCTGCGCCTGGTACAGCGTGGCTGAGACAGGTAAGCTTGGGGCGCTGGTGGTCGGAAACCCAACAGGCGCAGAGCCACCCGCTCGGCCTTTTCCCCGGTGTGGTGGGGGAAATGCCGCCTGGCCCGCTTCTCCTAATTCCATATCAATATTATATAACGTGTTTCTAAACTGTAGGACGTATCGTATCAGATAATTCTTATTTATTGATTTCCAGACTACTGACGCGCCTGGTAGGGAAAAGAAAGACCATCCTGACCATTCTTATCATTTACTGATGCCCTGCTTCCCATCCCCCATTGGAGAGTGATAAAAACGAGAGAGGCTGAGACCAGATGACAATTCGCAATCCTCACCGGGGTCAGACTAGATGACCCCCGGACCCCTCAACCCTCCGCCCTTCTCATTGGAGCTGAGCCAATGTCTGTAGAGTCTCCCTGTATTTCATTAAGCCTTAGGTCGGTCTCCTTCTGAGAGAAAAGTGTTGTTGTTCCAAGGAATCCTTGGAAGTATTATGACTATGAGAATATGGTGTTCCTTCTAAGAAAAATGCTATTAAAGGTAGAAGCTTCCATAGCCAGCAATTATCTGAGTCCAGTTTTAAATGCCCTCCCTCGTTTCAGTCGCTTTGTTTTTTCCCCTTCTTACTTCCGTGCCAGGTAAATTTACTCCCGCGTAAGCTTCCTTTAACAAGGAAACTCCAACCCCAACCCAACCCTCTATGTGCGCTTTTGTTTGATTATTTCCAGATCAGATCAGGAAATAAAGCTGCTCAGGGCTGGTGAGCCACTTCTCATGGCATGAGGGGCCAGATCTGGGCCACAAATTGGCCACCCCTGATTGATGTAAACAACAAACTAGCACATTACAATGCAAGAGGAAGTGGTACTTACAGAAGATCTCTCAAGGCTGTTTTAAAGATGATCCGGAGCAATGGCCAGCCACCAAGGCCAATGTAAATGCCCAGAGCAACTGCAATACTCCATGACCAGGCCAAGCCCAAAAAAATGCACCAGGCCAAGAGAACCAAGCGAGGCAGTGCAAACGCCAATCATACGCATTCTAGAGAAAGAGATAGGCTTCAGTGTTAACCACTAAGTTCATTTGTTTTGCATCAACGTTTTATTAAGTATGCAGTTGAGCAGTGTCAGAAACTCAAACTATATAAGCCAATTTTCATAGTTTTAGATGCCCCAAACTGAAAAACAAATGTGCATTTTTGAAAAACAACAACCCCGTAATAACCAATATTATTTTAGATTTTAAGATGAACTTTGTTTCATTAATTTTTTCTTTTACAGCTATGGATTGTAGGAAAGTTGTACCCAGCACAATGTCCAAAAAGCACTACATTTGTAGTGTTGTAGTGTTGTTGTTGTTACACTACATAAGAGACCCATAAATTGTATTCTTTATTGAGAAAGAACATTTCTTTGCAATAATTTTCACCATCGAAACCTTTTGATTGCATCATGCCCTAACGCTGAAAATGTAGGTTTCCTAAACCTAGTTTTTCCACCCAAAAAACTACATTTATACATTTTTTTAAGGCATTTATAAAATCTTTTGAGTGCTGGTGTCTTTTCCCCTGAAATCTTCATCATGTTATTGAAGCACATCGGAGCAGAGGCAGATGGGTCTTCGCAGCGGGACGGCTGGAAGGAGACGACCCAACTGGGGCTACCCAGCTGGCCTTGCGACCCTCTGCATGCCGACAACTGCAACTAACTTAAAGGAATGCTATTTCTCTTCTTTCTGAAGCACTTTCCAAAGATGGTGGGTGAGTATATATTGGGAAGGGACCCCAAGGGTCATCTAGTCCAACCTGCTACAAGGCAGGAATTTGCAGGTGTCCCTTACGGGGATCAACCTCACAACCTTTGTGTCCACAGCACAGCTAGATGCTGCACTCTTAAATGGCACTTTGAAGGCTAAAGGCTTAAATGGCACTTTGAAGGCCAAAGGAATCGGGGAGACGTTCCTCGATTCCCCTCTTAGAGAGTGATTTAACCCATCTTAGCATCCCTCAAAGCACCCTGGGAACTGTAGTTTCCTACGGGAGGAGAATATTCAGCACAGCCTTTCCAATCGAACGCTGGGAGTTGTAGCTCTGAGAGGGTCTCCTTGGGAAACTGAACAAACTACAGTTCCCACAATGTCCCCCAAAGCACCCTGGAAATGATTGCTTGCTCTGGGCATTGAGGGTTGCGATTCCCTTGACAGAACTACAGTTCCCAAGCCCATTTCTCTTCTTAGAGAACTCTGGGAACTGTAGCTCATGCGGGGAACAGGGGTCTCCTAAGGGCACAGTGCCCAGAATGCTGGGAACTGTAGCTTGCTCAGGGCGCCTGATTCCTTCTCCTTCCAGGCTACCGGAATGGGTTGGCACCACCGGGCGCCGCCTTGGCCCTCAACTTTGAAGGCACCACCTGCGGCTGGGAGGACATCAGCACGTCTAGGTACCGGTGGCGCCCGGGGCGGGGCGGAGGCTGGGTGTGCGCCGCCGACTCCCCCCCCCCTTGACCACACGCTGGGCACCAACCAGGGTAAACGTGCTTCATTTGAAGGGAGGGGAAGTATTGCTTAGCAGTGAGAGCACCCCTTTGACCTGGTGCCCCCGACCGACTCCACTCCCCCACCCTGAGCGACGCGGCCTCAGCATGTGAGCTCTGCGCCTGGTACAGCGTGGCCGAGACAGGTAAGCTTGGGGCGCTGGTGGTCGGAAACCCAACAGGCGCAGAGCCACCCGCTCGGCCTTTTCCCCGGTGTGGTGGGGGAAATGCCGCCTGGCCCGCTTCTCCTAATTCCATATCAATATTATATAACGTGTTTCTAAACTGTAGGACGTATCGTATCAGATAATTCTTATTTATTGATTTCCAGACTACTGACGCGCCTGGTAGGGAAAAGAAAGACCATCCTGACCATTCTTATCATTTACTGATGCCCTGCTTCCCATCCCCCATTGGAGAGTGATAAAAACGAGAGAGGCTGAGACCAGATGACAATTCGCAATCCTCACCGGGGTCAGACTAGATGACCCCCGGACCCCTCAACCCTCCGCCCTTCTCATTGGAGCTGAGCCAATGTCTGTAGAGTCTCCCTGTATTTCATTAAGCCTTAGGTCGGTCTCCTTCTGAGAGAAAAGTGTTGTTGTTCCAAGGAATCCTTGGAAGTATTATGACTATGAGAATATGGTGTTCCTTCTAAGAAAAATGCTATTAAAGGTAGAAGCTTCCATAGCCAGCAATTATCTGAGTCCAGTTTTAAATGCCCTCCCTCGTTTCAGTCGCTTTGTTTTTTCCCCTTCTTACTTCCGTGCCAGGTAAATTTACTCCCGCGTAAGCTTCCTTTAACAAGGAAACTCCAACCCCAACCCAACCCTCTATGTGCGCTTTTGTTTGATTATTTCCAGATCAGATCAGGAAATAAAGCTGCTCAGGGCTGGTGAGCCACTTCTCATGGCATGAGGGGCCAGATCTGGGCCACAAATTGGCCACCCCTGATTGATGTAAACAACAAACTAGCACATTACAATGCAAGAGGAAGTGGTACTTACAGAAGATCTCTCAAGGCTGTTTTAAAGATGATCCGGAGCAATGGCCAGCCACCAAGGCCAATGTAAATGCCCAGAGCAACTGCAATACTCCATGACCAGGCCAAGCCCAAAAAAATGCACCAGGCCAAGAGAACCAAGCGAGGCAGTGCAAACGCCAATCATACGCATTCTAGAGAAAGAGATAGGCTTCAGTGTTAACCACTAAGTTCATTTGTTTTGCATCAACGTTTTATTAAGTATGCAGTTGAGCAGTGTCAGAAACTCAAACTATATAAGCCAATTTTCATAGTTTTAGATGCCCCAAACTGAAAAACAAATGTGCATTTTTGAAAAACAACAACCCCGTAATAACCAATATTATTTTAGATTTTAAGATGAACTTTGTTTCATTAATTTTTTCTTTTACAGCTATGGATTGTAGGAAAGTTGTACCCAGCACTATGTCCAAAAAGCACTACATTTGTAGTGTTGTAGTGTTGTTGTTGTTACACTACATAAGAGACCCATAAATTGTATTCTTTATTGAGAAAGAACATTTCTTTGCAATAATTTTCACCATCGAAACCTTTTGATTGCATCATGCCCTAACGCTGAAAATGTAGGTTTCCTAAACCTAGTTTTTCCACCCGAAAAACTACATTTATACATTTTTTTAAGGCATTTATAAAATCTTTTGAGTGCTGGTGTCTTTTCCCCTGAAATCTTCATCATGTTATTGAAGCACATCGGAGCAGAGGCAGATGGGTCTTCGCAGCGGGACGGCTGGAAGGAGACGACCCAACTGGGGCTACCCAGCTGGCCTTGCGACCCTCTGCATGCCGACAACTGCAACTAACTTAAAGGAATGCTATTTCTCTTCTTTCTGAAGCACTTTCCAAAGATGGTGGGTGAGTATATATTGGGAAGGGACCCCAAGGGTCATCTAGTCCAACCTGCTACAAGGCAGGAATTTGCAGGTGTCCCTTACGGGGATCAACCTCACAACCTTTGTGTCCACAGCACAGCTAGATGCTGCACTCTTAAATGGCACTTTGAAGGCTAAAGGCTTAAATGGCACTTTGAAGGCCAAAGGAATCGGGGAGACGTTCCTCGATTCCCCTCTTAGAGAGTGATTTAACCCATCTTAGCATCCCTCAAAGCACCCTGGGAACTGTAGTTTCCTATGGGAGGAGAATATTCAGCACAGCCTTTCCAATCGAACGCTGGGAGTTGTAGCTCTGAGAGGGTCTCCTTGGGAAACTGAACAAACTACAGTTCCCACAATGTCCCCCAAAGCACCCTGGAAATGATTGCTTGCTCTGGGCATTGAGGGTTGCGATTCCCTTGACAGAACTACAGTTCCCAAGCCCATTTCTCTTCTTAGAGAACTCTGGGAACTGTAGCTCATGGGGGGAACAGGGGTATCCTAAGGGCACTTAGTGCCCAGAATGCTGGGAACTGTAGCTTGCTCAGGGCGCCTGATTCCTTCTCCTTCCAGGCTACCGGAATGGGTTGGCACCACCGGGCGCCGCCTTGGCCCTCAACTTTGAAGGCACCACCTGCGGCTGGGAGGACATCAGCACGTCTAGGTACCGGTGGCGCCCGGGGCGGGGCGGAGGCTGGGTGTGCGCCGCCGACTCCCCCCCCCCCTTGACCACACGCTGGGCACCAACCAGGGTAAACGTGCTTCATTTGAAGGGAGGGGAAGTATTGCTTAGCAGTGAGAGCACCCCTTTGACCTGGTGCCCCCGACCGACTCCACTCCCCCACCCTGAGCGACGCGGCCTCAGCATGTGAGCTCTGCGCCTGGTACAGCGTGGCTGAGACAGGTAAGCTTGGGGCGCTGGTGGTCGGAAACCCAGCAGGCGCAGAGCCACCCGCTCGGCCTTTTCCCCGGTGTGGTGGGGGAAATGCCGCCTGGCCCGCTTCTCCTAATTCCATATCAATATTATATAACGTGTTTCTAAACTGTAGGACGTATCGTATCAGATAATTCTTATTTATTGATTTCCAGACTACTGACGCGCCTGGTAGGGAAAAGAAAGACCATCCTGACCATTCTTATCATTTACTGATGCCCTGCTTCCCATCCCCCATTGGAGAGTGATAAAAACGAGAGAGGCTGAGACCAGATGACAATTCGCAATCCTCACCGGGGTCAGACTAGATGACCCCCGGACCCCTCAACCCTCCGCCCTTCTCATTGGAGCTGAGCCAATGTCTGTAGAGTCTCCCTGTATTTCATTAAGCCTTAGGTCGGTCTCCTTCTGAGAGAAAAGTGTTGTTGTTCCAAGGAATCCTTGGAAGTATTATGACTATGAGAATATGGTGTTCCTTCTAAGAAAAATGCTATTAAAGGTAGAAGCTTCCATAGCCAGCAATTATCTGAGTCCAGTTTTAAATGCCCTCCCTCGTTTCAGTCGCTTTGTTTTTTCCCCTTCTTACTTCCGTGCCAGGTAAATTTACTCCCGCGTAAGCTTCCTTTAACAAGGAAACTCCAACCCCAACCCAACCCTCTATGTGCGCTTTTGTTTGATTATTTCCAGATCAGATCAGGAAATAAAGCTGCTCAGGGCTGGTGAGCCACTTCTCATGGCATGAGGGGCCAGATCTGGGCCACAAATTGGCCACCCCTGATTGATGTAAACAACAAACTAGCACATTACAATGCAAGAGGAAGTGGTACTTACAGAAGATCTCTCAAGGCTGTTTTAAAGATGATCCGGAGCAATGGCCAGCCACCAATGCCAATGTAAATGCCCAGAGCAACTGCAATACTCCATGACCAGGCCAAGCCCAAAAAAATGCACCAGGCCAAGAGAACCAAGCGAGGCAGTGCAAACGCCAATCATACGCATTCTAGAGAAAGAGATAGGCTTCAGTGTTAACCACTAAGTTCATTTGTTTTGCATCAACGTTTTATTAAGTATGCAGTTGAGCAGTGTCAGAAACTCAAACTATATAAGCCAATTTTCATAGTTTTAGATGCCCCAAACTGAAAAACAAATGTGCATTTTTGAAAAACAACAACCCCGTAATAACCAATATTATTTTAGATTTTAAGATGAACTTTGTTTCATTAATTTTTTCTTTTACAGCTATGGATTGTAGGAAAGTTGTACCCAGCACAATGTCCAAAAAGCACTACATTTGTAGTGTTGTAGTGTTGTTGTTGTTACACTACATAAGAGACCCATAAATTGTATTCTTTATTGAGAAAGAACATTTCTTTGCAATAATTTTCACCATCGAAACCTTTTGATTGCATCATGCCCTAACGCTGAAAATGTAGGTTTCCTAAACCTAGTTTTTCCACCCGAAAAACTACATTTATACATTTTTTTAAGGCATTTATAAAATCTTTTGAGTGCTGGTGTCTTTTCCCCTGAAATCTTCATCATGTTATTGAAGCACATCGGAGCAGAGGCAGATGGGTCTTCGCAGCGGGACGGCTGGAAGGAGACGACCCAACTGGGGCTACCCAGCTGGCCTTGCGACCCTCTGCATGCCGACAACTGCAACTAACTTAAAGGAATGCTATTTCTCTTCTTTCTGAAGCACTTTCCAAAGATGGTGGGTGAGTATATATTGGGAAGGGACCCCAAGGGTCATCTAGTCCAACCTGCTACAAGGCAGGAATTTGCAGGTGTCCCTTACGGGGATCAACCTCACAACCTTTGTGTCCACAGCACAGCTAGATGCTGCACTCTTAAATGGCACTTTGAAGGCTAAAGGCTTAAATGGCACTTTGAAGGCCAAAGGAATCGGGGAGACGTTCCTCGATTCCCCTCTTAGAGAGTGATTTAACCCATCTTAGCATCCCTCAAAGCACCCTGGGAACTGTAGTTTCCTACGGGAGGAGAATATTCAGCACAGCCTTTCCAATCGAACGCTGGGAGTTGTAGCTCTGAGAGGGTCTCCTTGGGAAACTGAACAAACTACAGTTCCCACAATGTCCCCCAAAGCACCCTGGAAATGATTGCTTGCTCTGGGCATTGAGGGTTGCGATTCCCTTGACAGAACTACAGTTCCCAAGCCCATTTCTCTTCTTAGAGAACTCTGGGAACTGTAGTTCATGGGGGAACAGGGGTCTCCTAAGGGCACTTAGTGCCCAGAATGCTGGGAACTGTAGCTTGCTCAGGGCGCCTGATTCTTTCTCCTTCCAGGCTACCGGAATGGGTTGGCACCGCCGGGCGCCGCCTTGGCCCTCAACTTTGAAGGCACCACCTGCGGCTGGGAGGACATCAGCACGTCTGGGTACCGGTGGCACCCAGGGCAGGGCGGAGGCTGGGTGTGCGCCACCGACTCCCCCCCCCCCTTGACCACACGCTGGGCACCAACCAGGGTAAACGTGCTTCATTTGAAGGGAGGGGAAGTATTGCTTAGCAGTGAGAGCACCCCTTTGACCTGGTGCCCCCGACCGACTCCACTCCCCCACCCTGAGCGACGCGGCCTCAGCATGTGAGCTCTGCGCCGGGTACAGCGTGGCTGAGACAGGTAAGCTTGGGGCGCTGGTGGTCGGAAACCCAACAGGCGCAGAGCCACCCGCTTGGCCTTTTCCCCGGTGTGGTGGGGGAAATGCCGCCTGGCCCGCTTCTCCTAATTCCATATCAATATTATATAACGTTTTTCTAAACTGTAGGACGTATCGTATCAGATAATTCTTATTTATTGATTTCCAGACTACTGACGCGCCTGGTAGGGAAAAGAAAGACCATCCTGACCATTCTTATCATTTACTGATGCCCTGCTTCCCATCCCCCATTGGAGAGTGATAAAAACGAGAGAGGCTGAGACCAGATGACAATTCGCAATCCTCACCGGGGTCAGACTAGATGACCCCCGGACCCCTCAACCCTCCGCCCTTCTCATTGGAGCTGAGCCAATGTCTGTAGAGTCTCCCTGTATTTCATTAAGCCTTAGGTCGGTCTCCTTCTGAGAGAAAAGTGTTGTTGTTCCAAGGAATCCTTGGAAGTATTATGACTATGAGAATATGGTGTTCCTTCTAAGAAAAATGCTATTAAAGGTAGAAGCTTCCATAGCCAGCAATTATCTGAGTCCAGTTTTAAATGCCCTCCCTCGTTTCAGTCGCTTTGTTTTTTCCCCTTCTTACTTCCGTGCCAGGTAAATTTACTCCCGCGTAAGCTTCCTTTAACAAGGAAACTCCAACCCCAACCCAACCCTCTATGTGCGCTTTTGTTTGATTATTTCCAGATCAGATCAGGAAATAAAGCTGCTCAGGGCTGGTGAGCCACTTCTCATGGCATGAGGGGCCAGATCTGGGCCACAAATTGGCCACCCCTGATTGATGTAAACAACAAACTAGCACATTACAATGCAAGAGGAAGTGGTACTTACAGAAGATCTCTCAAGGCTGTTTTAAAGATGATCCGGAGCAATGGCCAGCCACCAAGGCCAATGTAAATGCCCAGAGCAACTGCAATACTCCATGACCAGGCCAAGCCCAAAAAAATGCACCAGGCCAAGAGAACCAAGCGAGGCAGTGCAAACGCCAATCATACGCATTCTAGAGAAAGAGATAGGCTTCAGTGTTAACCACTAAGTTCATTTGTTTTGCATCAACGTTTTATTAAGTATGCAGTTGAGCAGTGTCAGAAACTCAAACTATATAAGCCAATTTTCATAGTTTTAGATGCCCCAAACTGAAAAACAAATGTGCATTTTTGAAAAACAACAACCCCGTAATAACCAATATTATTTTAGAGTTTAAGATGAACTTTGTTTCATTAATTTTTTCTTTTACAGCTATGGATTGTAGGAAAGTTGTACCCAGCACTATGTCCAAAAAGCACTACATTTGTAGTGTTGTAGTGTTGTTGTTGTTACACTACATAAGAGACCCATAAATTGTATTCTTTATTGAGAAAGAACATTTCTTTGCAATAATTTTCACCATCGAAACCTTTTGATTGCATCATGCCCTAACGCTGAAAATGTAGGTTTCCTAAACCTAGTTTTTCCACCCGAAAAACTACATTTATACATTTTTTTAAGGCATTTATAAAATCTTTTGAGTGCTGGTGTCTTTTCCCCTGAAATCTTCATCATGTTATTGAAGCACATCGGAGCAGAGGCAGATGGGTCTTCGCAGCGGGACGGCTGGAAGGAGACGACCCAACTGGGGCTACCCAGCTGGCCTTGCGACCCTCTGCATGCCGACAACTGCAACTAACTTAAAGGAATGCTATTTCTCTTCTTTCTGAAGCACTTTCCAAAGATGGTGGGTGAGTATATATTGGGAAGGGACCCCAAGGGTCATCTAGTCCAACCTGCTACAAGGCAGGAATTTGCAGGTGTCCCTTACGGGGATCAACCTCACAACCTTTGTGTCCACAGCACAGCTAGATGCTGCACTCTTAAATGGCACTTTGAAGGCTAAAGGCTTAAATGGCACTTTGAAGGCCAAAGGAATCGGGGAGACGTTCCTCGATTCCCCTCTTAGAGAGTGATTTAACCCATCTTAGCATCCCTCAAAGCACCCTGGGAACTGTAGTTTCCTACGGGAGGAGAATATTCAGCACAGCCTTTCCAATCGAACGCTGGGAGTTGTAGCTCTGAGAGGGTCTCCTTGGGAAACTGAACAAACTACAGTTCCCACAATGTCCCCCAAAGCACCCTGGAAATGATTGCTTGCTCTGGGCATTGAGGGTTGCGATTCCCTTGACAGAACTACAGTTCCCAAGCCCATTTCTCTTCTTAGAGAACTCTGGGAACTGTAGCTCATGGGGGGAACAGGGGTCTCCTAAGGGCACTTAGTGCCCAGAATGCTGGGAACTGTAGCTTGCTCAGGGCGCCTGATTCTTTCTCCTTCCAGGCTACCGGAATGGGTTGGCACCGCCGGGCGCCGCCTTGGCCCTCAACTTTGAAGGCACCACCTGCGGCTGGGAGGACATCAGCACGTCTGGGTACCGGTGGCACCCAGGGCAGGGCGGAGGCTGGGTGTGCGCCACCGACTCCCCCCCCCCCCTTGACCACACGCTGGGCACCAACCAGGGTAAACGTGCTTCATTTGAAGGGAGGGGAAGTATTGCTTAGCAGTGAGAGCACCCCTTTGACCTGGTGCCCCCGACCGACTCCACTCCCCCACCCTGAGCGACGCGGCCTCAGCATGTGAGCTCTGCGCCTGGTACAGCGTGGCCGAGACAGGTAAGCTTGGGGCGCTGGTGGTCGGAAACCCAACAGGCGCAGAGCCACCCGCTCGGCCTTTTCCCCGGTGTGGTGGGGGAAATGCCGCCTGGCCCGCTTCTCCTAATTCCATATCAATATTATATAACGTGTTTCTAAACTGTAGGACGTATCGTATCAGATAATTCTTATTTATTGATTTCCAGACTACTGACGCGCCTGGTAGGGAAAAGAAAGACCATCCTGACCATTCTTATCATTTACTGATGCCCTGCTTCCCATCCCCCATTGGAGAGTGATAAAAACGAGAGAGGCTGAGACCAGATGACAATTCGCAATCCTCACCGGGGTCAGACTAGATGACCCCCGGACCCCTCAACCCTCCGCCCTTCTCATTGGAGCTGAGCCAATGTCTGTAGAGTCTCCCTGTATTTCATTAAGCCTTAGGTCGGTCTCCTTCTGAGAGAAAAGTGTTGTTGTTCCAAGGAATCCTTGGAAGTATTATGACTATGAGAATATGGTGTTCCTTCTAAGAAAAATGCTATTAAAGGTAGAAGCTTCCATAGCCAGCAATTATCTGAGTCCAGTTTTAAATGCCCTCCCTCGTTTCAGTCGCTTTGTTTTTTCCCCTTCTTACTTCCGTGCCAGGTAAATTTACTCCCGCGTAAGCTTCCTTTAACAAGGAAACTCCAACCCCAACCCAACCCTCTATGTGCGCTTTTGTTTGATTATTTCCAGATCAGATCAGGAAATAAAGCTGCTCAGGGCTGGTGAGCCACTTCTCATGGCATGAGGGGCCAGATCTGGGCCACAAATTGGCCACCCCTGATTGATGTAAACAACAAACTAGCACATTACAATGCAAGAGGAAGTGGTACTTACAGAAGATCTCTCAAGGCTGTTTTAAAGATGATCCGGAGCAATGGCCAGCCACCAATGCCAATGTAAATGCCCAGAGCAACTGCAATACTCCATGACCAGGCCAAGCCCAAAAAAATGCACCAGGCCAAGAGAACCAAGCGAGGCAGTGCAAACGCCAATCATACGCATTCTAGAGAAAGAGATAGGCTTCAGTGTTAACCACTAAGTTCATTTGTTTTGCATCAACGTTTTATTAAGTATGCAGTTGAGCAGTGTCAGAAACTCAAACTATATAAGCCAATTTTCATAGTTTTAGATGCCCCAAACTGAAAAACAAATGTGCATTTTTGAAAAACAACAACCCCGTAATAACCAATATTATTTTAGATTTTAAGATGAACTTTGTTTCATTAATTTTTTCTTTTACAGCTATGGATTGTAGGAAAGTTGTACCCAGCACAATGTCCAAAAAGCACTACATTTGTAGTGTTGTAGTGTTGTTGTTGTTACACTACATAAGAGACCCATAAATTGTATTCTTTATTGAGAAAGAACATTTCTTTGCAATAATTTTCACCATCGAAACCTTTTGATTGCATCATGCCCTAACGCTGAAAATGTAGGTTTCCTAAACCTAGTTTTTCCACCCGAAAAACTACATTTATACATTTTTTTAAGGCATTTATAAAATCTTTTGAGTGCTGGTGTCTTTTCCCCTGAAATCTTCATCATGTTATTGAAGCACATCGGAGCAGAGGCAGATGGGTCTTCGCAGCGGGACGGCTGGAAGGAGACGACCCAACTGGGGCTACCCAGCTGGCCTTGCGACCCTCTGCATGCCGACAACTGCAACTAACTTAAAGGAATGCTATTTCTCTTCTTTCTGAAGCACTTTCCAAAGATGGTGGGTGAGTATATATTGGGAAGGGACCCCAAGGGTCATCTAGTCCAACCTGCTACAAGGCAGGAATTTGCAGGTGTCCCTTACGGGGATCAACCTCACAACCTTTGTGTCCACAGCACAGCTAGATGCTGCACTCTTAAATGGCACTTTGAAGGCTAAAGGCTTAAATGGCACTTTGAAGGCCAAAGGAATCGGGGAGACGTTCCTCGATTCCCCTCTTAGAGAGTGATTTAACCCATCTTAGCATCCCTCAAAGCACCCTGGGAACTGTAGTTTCCTACGGGAGGAGAATATTCAGCACAGCCTTTCCAATCGAACGCTGGGAGTTGTAGCTCTGAGAGGGTCTCCTTGGGAAACTGAACAAACTACAGTTCCCACAATGTCCCCCAAAGCACCCTGGAAATGATTGCTTGCTCTGGGCATTGAGGGTTGCGATTCCCTTGACAGAACTACAGTTCCCAAGCCCATTTCTCTTCTTAGAGAACTCTGGGAACTGTAGCTCATGGGGGGAACAGGGGTATCCTAAGGGCACTTAGTGCCCAGAATGCTGGGAACTGTAGCTTGCTCAGGGCGCCTGATTCCTTCTCCTTCCAGGCTACCGGAATGGGTTGGCACCACCGGGCGCCGCCTTGGCCCTCAACTTTGAAGGCACCACCTGCGGCTGGGAGGACATCAGCACGTCTAGGTACCGGTGGCGCCCGGGGCGGGGCGGAGGCTGGGTGTGCGCCGCCGACTCCCCCCCCCCCCCCTTGACCACACGCTGGGCACCAACCAGGGTAAACGTGCTTCATTTGAAGGGAGGGGAAGTATTGCTTAGCAGTGAGAGCACCCCTTTGACCTGGTGCCCCCGACCGACTCCACTCCCCCACCCTGAGCGACGCGGCCTCAGCATGTGAGCTCTGCGCCTGGTACAGCGTGGCTGAGACAGGTAAGCTTGGGGCGCTGGTGGTCGGAAACCCAGCAGGCGCAGAGCCACCCGCTCGGCCTTTTCCCCGGTGTGGTGGGGGAAATGCCGCCTGGCCCGCTTCTCCTAATTCCATATCAATATTATATAACGTGTTTCTAAACTGTAGGACGTATCGTATCAGATAATTCTTATTTATTGATTTCCAGACTACTGACGCGCCTGGTAGGGAAAAGAAAGACCATCCTGACCATTCTTATCATTTACTGATGCCCTGCTTCCCATCCCCCATTGGAGAGTGATAAAAACGAGAGAGGCTGAGACCAGATGACAATTCGCAATCCTCACCGGGGTCAGACTAGATGACCCCCGGACCCCTCAACCCTCCGCCCTTCTCATTGGAGCTGAGCCAATGTCTGTAGAGTCTCCCTGTATTTCATTAAGCCTTAGGTCGGTCTCCTTCTGAGAGAAAAGTGTTGTTGTTCCAAGGAATCCTTGGAAGTATTATGACTATGAGAATATGGTGTTCCTTCTAAGAAAAATGCTATTAAAGGTAGAAGCTTCCATAGCCAGCAATTATCTGAGTCCAGTTTTAAATGCCCTCCCTCGTTTCAGTCGCTTTGTTTTTTCCCCTTCTTACTTCCGTGCCAGGTAAATTTACTCCCGCGTAAGCTTCCTTTAACAAGGAAACTCCAACCCCAACCCAACCCTCTATGTGCGCTTTTGTTTGATTATTTCCAGATCAGATCAGGAAATAAAGCTGCTCAGGGCTGGTGAGCCACTTCTCATGGCATGAGGGGCCAGATCTGGGCCACAAATTGGCCACCCCTGATTGATGTAAACAACAAACTAGCACATTACAATGCAAGAGGAAGTGGTACTTACAGAAGATCTCTCAAGGCTGTTTTAAAGATGATCCGGAGCAATGGCCAGCCACCAATGCCAATGTAAATGCCCAGAGCAACTGCAATACTCCATGACCAGGCCAAGCCCAAAAAAATGCACCAGGCCAAGAGAACCAAGCGAGGCAGTGCAAACGCCAATCATACGCATTCTAGAGAAAGAGATAGGCTTCAGTGTTAACCACTAAGTTCATTTGTTTTGCATCAACGTTTTATTAAGTATGCAGTTGAGCAGTGTCAGAAACTCAAACTATATAAGCCAATTTTCATAGTTTTAGATGCCCCAAACTGAAAAACAAATGTGCATTTTTGAAAAACAACAACCCCGTAATAACCAATATTATTTTAGATTTTAAGATGAACTTTGTTTCATTAATTTTTTCTTTTACAGCTATGGATTGTAGGAAAGTTGTACCCAGCACAATGTCCAAAAAGCACTACATTTGTAGTGTTGTAGTGTTGTTGTTGTTACACTACATAAGAGACCCATAAATTGTATTCTTTATTGAGAAAGAACATTTCTTTGCAATAATTTTCACCATCGAAACCTTTTGATTGCATCATGCCCTAACGCTGAAAATGTAGGTTTCCTAAACCTAGTTTTTCCACCCGAAAAACTACATTTATACATTTTTTAAAGGCATTTATAAAATCTTTTGAGTGCTGGTGTCTTTTCCCCTGAAATCTTCATCATGTTATTGAAGCACATCGGAGCAGAGGCAGATGGGTCTTCGCAGCGGGACGGCTGGAAGGAGACGACCCAACTGGGGCTACCCAGCTGGCCTTGCGACCCTCTGCATGCCGACAACTGCAACTAACTTAAAGGAATGCTATTTCTCTTCTTTCTGAAGCACTTTCCAAAGATGGTGGGTGAGTATATATTGGGAAGGGACCCCAAGGGTCATCTAGTCCAACCTGCTACAAGGCAGGAATTTGCAGGTGTCCCTTACGGGGCTCAACCTCACAACCTTTGTGTCCACAGCACAGCTAGATGCTGCACTCTTAAATGGCACTTTGAAGGCTAAAGGCTTAAATGGCACTTTGAAGGCCAAAGGAATCGGGGAGACGTTCCTCGATTCCCCTCTTAGAGAGTGATTTAACCCATCTTAGCATCCCTCAAAGCACCCTGGGAACTGTAGTTTCCTATGGGAGGAGAATATTCAGCACAGCCTTTCCAATTGAACGCTGGGAGTTGTAGCTCTGAGAGGGTCTCCTTGGGAAACTGAACAAACTACAGTTCCCACAATGTCCCCCAAAGCACCCTGGAAATGATTGCTTGCTCTGGGCATTGAGGGTTGCGATTCCCTTGACAGAACTACAGTTCCCAAGCCCATTTCTCTTCTTAGAGAACTCTGGGAACTGTAGCTCATGGGGGGAACAGGGGTATCCTAAGGGCACTTAGTGCCCAGAATGCTGGGAACTGTAGCTTGCTCAGGGTGCCTGATTCCTTCTCCTTCCAGGCTACCGGAATGGGTTGGCACCACCGGGCGCCGCCTTGGCCCTCAACTTTGAAGGCACCACCTGCGGCTGGGAGGACATCAGCACGTCTAGGTATCGGTGGCGCCCGGGGCGGGGCGGAGGCTGGGTGTGCGCCGCCGACTCCCCCCCCCCTTGACCACACGCTGGGCACCAACCAGGGTAAACGTGCTTCATTTGAAGGGAGGGGAAGTATTGCTTAGCAGTTAGAGCACCCCTTTGACCTGGTGCCCCCGACCGACTCCACTCCCCCACCCTGAGCGACGCGGCCTCAGCATGTGAGCTCTGCGCCTGGTACAGCGTGGCCGAGACAGGTAAGCTTGGGGCGCTGGTGGTCGGAAACCCTACAGGCGCAGAGCCACCCGCTCGGCCTTTTCCCCGGTGTGGTGGGGGAAATGCCGCCTGGCCCGCTTCTCCTAATTCCATATCAATATTATATAACGTGTTTCTAAACTGTAGGACGTATCGTATCAGATAATTCTTATTTATTGATTTCCAGACTACTGACGCGCCTGGTAGGGAAAAGAAAGACCATCCTGACCATTCTTATCATTTACTGATGCCCTGCTTCCCATCCCCCATTGGAGAGTGATAAAAACGAGAGAGGCTGAGACCAGATGACAATTCGCAATCCTCACCGGGGTCAGACTAGATGACCCCCGGACCCCTCAACCCTCCGCCCTTCTCATTGGAGCTGAGCCAATGTCTGTAGAGTCTCCCTGTATTTCATTAAGCCTTAGGTCGGTCTCCTTCTGAGAGAAAAGTGTTGTTGTTCCAAGGAATCCTTGGAAGTATTATGACTATGAGAATATGGTGTTCCTTCTAAGAAAAATGCTATTAAAGGTAGAAGCTTCCATAGCCAGCAATTATCTGAGTCCAGTTTTAAATGCCCTCCCTCGTTTCAGTCGCTTTGTTTTTTCCCCTTCTTACTTCCGTGCCAGGTAAATTTACTCCCGCGTAAGCTTCCTTTAACAAGGAAACTCCAACCCCAACCCAACCCTCTATGTGCGCTTTTGTTTGATTATTTCCTGATCAGATCAGGAAATAAAGCTGCTCAGGGCTGGTGAGCCACTTCTCATGGCATGAGGGGCCAGATCTGGGCCACAAATTGGCCACCCCTGATTGATGTAAACAACAAACTAGCACATTACAATGCAAGAGGAAGTGGTACTTACAGAAGATCTCTCAAGGCTGTTTTAAAGATGATCCGGAGCAATGGCCAGCCACCAATGCCAATGTAAATGCCCAGAGCAACTGCAATACTCCATGACCAGGCCAAGCCCAAAAAAATGCACCAGGCCAAGAGAACCAAGCGAGGCAGTGCAAACGCCAATCATACGCATTCTAGAGAAAGAGATAGGCTTCAGTGTTAACCACTAAGTTCATTTGTTTTGCATCAACGTTTTATTAAGTATGCAGTTGAGCAGTGTCAGAAACTCAAACTATATAAGCCAATTTTCATAGTTTTAGATGCCCCAAACTGAAAAACAAATGTGCATTTTTGAAAAACAACAACCCCGTAATAACCAATATTATTTTAGATTTTAAGATGAACTTTGTTTCATTAATTTTTTCTTTTACAGCTATGGATTGTAGGAAAGTTGTACCCAGCACAATGTCCAAAAAGCACTACATTTGTAGTGTTGTAGTGTTGTTGTTGTTACACTACATAAGAGACCCATAAATTGTATTCTTTATTGAGAAAGAACATTTCTTTGCAATAATTTTCACCATCGAAACCTTTTGATTGCATCATGCCCTAACGCTGAAAATGTAGGTTTCCTAAACCTAGTTTTTCCACCCGAAAAACTACATTTATACATTTTTTAAAGGCATTTATAAAATCTTTTGAGTGCTGGTGTCTTTTCCCCTGAAATCTTCATCATGTTATTGAAGCACATCGGAGCAGAGGCAGATGGGTCTTCGCAGCGGGACGGCTGGAAGGAGACGACCCAACTGGGGCTACCCAGCTGGCCTTGCGACCCTCTGCATGCCGACAACTGCAACTAACTTAAAGGAATGCTATTTCTCTTCTTTCTGAAGCACTTTCCAAAGATGGTGGGTGAGTATATATTGGGAAGGGACCCCAAGGGTCATCTAGTCCAACCTGCTACAAGGCAGGAATTTGCAGGTGTCCCTTACGGGGCTCAACCTCACAACCTTTGTGTCCACAGCACAGCTAGATGCTGCACTCTTAAATGGCACTTTGAAGGCTAAAGGCTTAAATGGCACTTTGAAGGCCAAAGGAATCGGGGAGACGTTCCTCGATTCCCCTCTTAGAGAGTGATTTAACCCATCTTAGCATCCCTCAAAGCACCCTGGGAACTGTAGTTTCCTACGGGAGGAGAATATTCAGCACAGCCTTTCCAATCGAACGCTGGGAGTTGTAGCTCTGAGAGGGTCTCCTTGGGAAACTGAACAAACTACAGTTCCCACAATGTCCCCCAAAGCACCCTGGAAATGATTGCTTGCTCTGGGCATTGAGGGTTGCGATTCCCTTGACAGAACTACAGTTCCCAAGCCCATTTCTCTTCTTAGAGAACTCTGGGAACTGTAGCTCATGGGGGGAACAGGGGTCTCCTAAGGGCACTTAGTGCCCAGAATGCTGGGAACTGTAGCTTGCTCAGGGCGCCTGATTCTTTCTCCTTCCAGGCTACCGGAATGGGTTGGCACCGCCGGGCGCCGCCTTGGCCCTCAACTTTGAAGGCACCACCTGCGGCTGGGAGGACATCAGCACGTCTGGGTACCGGTGGCACCCAGGGCAGGGCGGAGGCTGGGTGTGCGCCACCGACTCCCCCCCCCCTTCGACCACACGCTGGGCACCAACCAGGGTAAACGTGCTTCATTTGAAGGGAGGGGAAGTATTGCTTAGCAGTGAGAGCACCCCTTTGACCTGGTGCCCCCGACCGACTCCACTCCCCCACCCTGAGCGACGCGGCCTCAGCATGTGAGCTCTGCGCCTGGTACAGCGTGGCTGAGACAGGTAAGCTTGGGGCGCTGGTGGTCGGAAACCCAGCAGGCGCAGAGCCACCCGCTCGGCCTTTTCCCCGGTGTGGTGGGGGAAATGCCGCCTGGCCCGCTTCTCCTAATTCCATATCAATATTATATAACGTGTTTCTAAACTGTAGGACGTATCGTATCAGATAATTCTTATTTATTGATTTCCAGACTACTGACGCGCCTGGTAGGGAAAAGAAAGACCATCCTGACCATTCTTATCATTTACTGATGCCCTGCTTCCCATCCCCCATTGGAGAGTGATAAAAACGAGAGAGGCTGAGACCAGATGACAATTCGCAATCCTCACCGGGGTCAGACTAGATGACCCCCGGACCCCTCAACCCTCCGCCCTTCTCATTGGAGCTGAGCCAATGTCTGTAGAGTCTCCCTGTATTTCATTAAGCCTTAGGTCGGTCTCCTTCTGAGAGAAAAGTGTTGTTGTTCCAAGGAATCCTTGGAAGTATTATGACTATGAGAATATGGTGTTCCTTCTAAGAAAAATGCTATTAAAGGTAGAAGCTTCCATAGCCAGCAATTATCTGAGTCCAGTTTTAAATGCCCTCCCTCGTTTCAGTCGCTTTGTTTTTTCCCCTTCTTACTTCCGTGCCAGGTAAATTTACTCCCGCGTAAGCTTCCTTTAACAAGGAAACTCCAACCCCAACCCAACCCTCTATGTGCGCTTTTGTTTGATTATTTCCTGATCAGATCAGGAAATAAAGCTGCTCAGGGCTGGTGAGCCACTTCTCATGGCATGAGGGGCCAGATCTGGGCCACAAATTGGCCACCCCTGATTGATGTAAACAACAAACTAGCACATTACAATGCAAGAGGAAGTGGTACTTACAGAAGATCTCTCAAGGCTGTTTTAAAGATGATCCGGAGCAATGGCCAGCCACCAATGCCAATGTAAATGCCCAGAGCAACTGCAATACTCCATGACCAGGCCAAGCCCAAAAAAATGCACCAGGCCAAGAGAACCAAGCGAGGCAGTGCAAACGCCAATCATACGCATTCTAGAGAAAGAGATAGGCTTCAGTGTTAACCACTAAGTTCATTTGTTTTGCATCAACGTTTTATTAAGTATGCAGTTGAGCAGTGTCAGAAACTCAAACTATATAAGCCAATTTTCATAGTTTTAGATGCCCCAAACTGAAAAACAAATGTGCATTTTTGAAAAACAACAACCCCGTAATAACCAATATTATTTTAGATTTTAAGATGAACTTTGTTTCATTAATTTTTTCTTTTACAGCTATGGATTGTAGGAAAGTTGTACCCAGCACAATGTCCAAAAAGCACTACATTTGTAGTGTTGTAGTGTTGTTGTTGTTACACTACATAAGAGACCCATAAATTGTATTCTTTATTGAGAAAGAACATTTCTTTGCAATAATTTTCACCATCGAAACCTTTTGATTGCATCATGCCCTAACGCTGAAAATGTAGGTTTCCTAAACCTAGTTTTTCCACCCGAAAAACTACATTTATACATTTTTTTAAGGCATTTATAAAATCTTTTGAGTGCTGGTGTCTTTTCCCCTGAAATCTTCATCATGTTATTGAAGCACATCGGAGCAGAGGCAGATGGGTCTTCGCAGCGGGACGGCTGGAAGGAGATGACCCAACTGGGGCTACCCAGCTGGCCTTGCGACCCTCTGCATGCCGACAACTGCAACTAACTTAAAGGAATGCTATTTCTCTTCTTTCTGAAGCACTTTCCAAAGATGGTGGGTGAGTATATATTGGGAAGGGACCCCAAGGGTCATCTAGTCCAACCTGCTACAAGGCAGGAATTTGCAGGTGTCCCTTACGGGGCTCAACCTCACAACCTTTGTGTCCACAGCACAGCTAGATGCTGCACTCTTAAATGGCACTTTGAAGGCTAAAGGCTTAAATGGCACTTTGAAGGCCAAAGGAATCGGGGAGACGTTCCTCGATTCCCCTCTTAGAGAGTGATTTAACCCATCTTAGCATCCCTCAAAGCACCCTGGGAACTGTAGTTTCCTACGGGAGGAGAATATTCAGCACAGCCTTTCCAATCGAACGCTGGGAGTTGTAGCTCTGAGAGGGTCTCCTTGGGAAACTGAACAAACTACAGTTCCCACAATGTCCCCCAAAGCACCCTGGAAATGATTGCTTGCTCTGGGCATTGAGGGTTGCGATTCCCTTGACAGAACTACAGTTCCCAAGCCCATTTCTCTTCTTAGAGAACTCTGGGAACTGTAGCTCATGGGGGGAACAGGGGTCTCCTAAGGGCACTTAGTGCCCAGAATGCTGGGAACTGTAGCTTGCTCAGGGCGCCTGATTCTTTCTCCTTCCAGGCTACCGGAATGGGTTGGCACCGCCGGGCGCCGCCTTGGCCCTCAACTTTGAAGGCACCACCTGCGGCTGGGAGGACATCAGCACGTCTGGGTACCGGTGGCACCCAGGGCAGGGCGGAGGCTGGGTGTGCGCCACCGACTCCCCCCCCCCCTTCGACCACACGCTGGGCACCAACCAGGGTAAACGTGCTTCATTTGAAGGGAGGGGAAGTATTGCTTAGCAGTGAGAGCACCCCTTTGACCTGGTGCCCCCGACCGACTCCACTCCCCCACCCTGAGCGACGCGGCCTCAGCATGTGAGCTCTGCGCCTGGTACAGCGTGGCCGAGACAGGTAAGCTTGGGGCGCTGGTGGTCGGAAACCCAACAGGCGCAGAGCCACCCGCTCGGCCTTTTCCCCGGTGTGGTGGGGGAAATGCCGCCTGGCCCGCTTCTCCTAATTCCATATCAATATTATATAACGTGTTTCTAAACTGTAGGACGTATCGTATCAGATAATTCTTATTTATTGATTTCCAGACTACTGACGCGCCTGGTAGGGAAAAGAAAGACCATCCTGACCATTCTTATCATTTACTGATGCCCTGCTTCCCATCCCCCATTGGAGAGTGATAAAAACGAGAGAGGCTGAGACCAGATGACAATTCGCAATCCTCACCGGGGTCAGACTAGATGACCCCCGGACCCCTCAACCCTCCGCCCTTCTCATTGGAGCTGAGCCAATGTCTGTAGAGTCTCCCTGTATTTCATTAAGCCTTAGGTCGGTCTCCTTCTGAGAGAAAAGTGTTGTTGTTCCAAGGAATCCTTGGAAGTATTATGACTATGAGAATATGGTGTTCCTTCTAAGAAAAATGCTATTAAAGGTAGAAGCTTCCATAGCCAGCAATTATCTGAGTCCAGTTTTAAATGCCCTCCCTCGTTTCAGTCGCTTTGTTTTTTCCCCTTCTTACTTCCGTGCCAGGTAAATTTACTCCCGCGTAAGCTTCCTTTAACAAGGAAACTCCAACCCCAACCCAACCCTCTATGTGCGCTTTTGTTTGATTATTTCCAGATCAGATCAGGAAATAAAGCTGCTCAGGGCTGGTGAGCCACTTCTCATGGCATGAGGGGCCAGATCTGGGCCACAAATTGGCCACCCCTGATTGATGTAAACAACAAACTAGCACATTACAATGCAAGAGGAAGTGGTACTTAGGCTGTTTTAAAGATGATCCGGAGCAATGGCCAGCCACCAAGGCCAATGTAAATGCCCAGAGCAACTGCAATACTCCATGACCAGGCCAAGCCCAAAAAAATGCACCAGGCCAAGAGAACCAAGCGAGGCAGTGCAAACGCCAATCATACGCATTCTAGAGAAAGAGATAGGCTTCAGTGTTAACCACTAAGTTCATTTGTTTTGCATCAACGTTTTATTAAGTATGCAGTTGAGCAGTGTCAGAAACTCAAACTATATAAGCCAATTTTCATAGTTTTAGATGCCCCAAACTGAAAAACAAATGTGCATTTTTGAAAAACAACAACCCCGTAATAACCAATATTATTTTAGATTTTAAGATGAACTTTGTTTCATTAATTTTTTCTTTTACAGCTATGGATTGTAGGAAAGTTGTACCCAGCACAATGTCCAAAAAGCACTACATTTGTAGTGTTGTAGTGTTGTTGTTGTTACACTACATAAGAGACCCATAAATTGTATTCTTTATTGAGAAAGAACATTTCTTTGCAATAATTTTCACCATCGAAACCTTTTGATTGCATCATGCCCTAACGCTGAAAATGTAGGTTTCCTAAACCTAGTTTTTCCACCCGAAAAACTACATTTATACATTTTTTTAAGGCATTTATAAAATCTTTTGAGTGCTGGTGTCTTTTCCCCTGAAATCTTCATCATGTTATTGAAGCACATCGGAGCAGAGGCAGATGGGTCTTCGCAGCGGGACGGCTGGAAGGAGATGACCCAACTGGGGCTACCCAGCTGGCCTTGCGACCCTCTGCATGCCGACAACTGCAACTAACTTAAAGGAATGCTATTTCTCTTCTTTCTGAAGCACTTTCCAAAGATGGTGGGTGAGTATATATTGGGAAGGGACCCCAAGGGTCATCTAGTCCAACCTGCTACAAGGCAGGAATTTGCAGGTGTCCCTTACGGGGCTCAACCTCACAACCTTTGTGTCCACAGCACAGCTAGATGCTGCACTCTTAAATGGCACTTTGAAGGCTAAAGGCTTAAATGGCACTTTGAAGGCCAAAGGAATCGGGGAGACGTTCCTCGATTCCCCTCTTAGAGAGTGATTTAACCCATCTTAGCATCCCTCAAAGCACCCTGGGAACTGTAGTTTCCTACGGGAGGAGAATATTCAGCACAGCCTTTCCAATCGAACGCTGGGAGTTGTAGCTCTGAGAGGGTCTCCTTGGGAAACTGAACAAACTACAGTTCCCACAATGTCCCCCAAAGCACCCTGGAAATGATTGCTTGCTCTGGGCATTGAGGGTTGCGATTCCCTTGACAGAACTACAGTTCCCAAGCCCATTTCTCTTCTTAGAGAACTCTGGGAACTGTAGCTCATGGGGGGAACAGGGGTCTCCTAAGGGCACTTAGTGCCCAGAATGCTGGGAACTGTAGCTTGCTCAGGGCGCCTGATTCTTTCTCCTTCCAGGCTACCGGAATGGGTTGGCACCACCGGGCGCCGCCTTGGCCCTCAACTTTGAAGGCACCACCTGCGGCTGGGAGGACATCAGCACGTCTGGGTACCGGTGGCACCCAGGGCAGGGCGGAGGCTGGGTGTGCGCCACCGACTCCCCCCCCCCCTTCGACCACACGCTGGGCACCAACCAGGGTAAACGTGCTTCATTTGAAGGGAGGGGAAGTATTGCTTAGCAGTGAGAGCACCCCTTTGACCTGGTGCCCCCGACCGACTCCACTCCCCCACCCTGAGCGACGCGGCCTCAGCATGTGAGCTCTGCGCCTGGTACAGCGTGGCTGAGACAGGTAAGCTTGGGGCGCTGGTGGTCGGAAACCCAACAGGCGCAGAGCCACCCGCTCGGCCTTTTCCCCGGTGTGGTGGGGGAAATGCCGCCTGGCCCGCTTCTCCTAATTCCATATCAATATTATATAACGTGTTTCTAAACTGTAGGACGTATCGTATCAGATAATTCTTATTTATTGATTTCCAGACTACTGACGCGCCTGGTAGGGAAAAGAAAGACCATCCTGACCATTCTTATCATTTACTGATGCCCTGCTTCCCATCCCCCATTGGAGAGTGATAAAAACGAGAGAGGCTGAGACCAGATGACAATTCGCAATCCTCACCGGGGTCAGACTAGATGACCCCCGGACCCCTCAACCCTCCGCCCTTCTCATTGGAGCTGAGCCAATGTCTGTAGAGTCTCCCTGTATTTCATTAAGCCTTAGGTCGGTCTCCTTCTGAGAGAAAAGTGTTGTTGTTCCAAGGAATCCTTGGAAGTATTATGACTATGAGAATATGGTGTTCCTTCTAAGAAAAATGCTATTAAAGGTAGAAGCTTCCATAGCCAGCAATTATCTGAGTCCAGTTTTAAATGCCCTCCCTCGTTTCAGTCGCTTTGTTTTTTCCCCTTCTTACTTCCGTGCCAGGTAAATTTACTCCCGCGTAAGCTTCCTTTAACAAGGAAACTCCAACCCCAACCCAACCCTCTATGTGCGCTTTTGTTTGATTATTTCCAGATCAGATCAGGAAATAAAGCTGCTCAGGGCTGGTGAGCCACTTCTCATGGCATGAGGGGCCAGATCTGGGCCACAAATTGGCCACCCCTGATTGATGTAAACAACAAACTAGCACATTACAATGCAAGAGGAAGTGGTACTTACAGAAGATCTCTCAAGGCTGTTTTAAAGATGATCCGGAGCAATGGCCAGCCACCAAGGCCAATGTAAATGCCCAGAGCAACTGCAATACTCCATGACCAGGCCAAGCCCAAAAAAATGCACCAGGCCAAGAGAACCAAGCGAGGCAGTGCAAACGCCAATCATACGCATTCTAGAGAAAGAGATAGGCTTCAGTGTTAACCACTAAGTTCATTTGTTTTGCATCAACGTTTTATTAAGTATGCAGTTGAGCAGTGTCAGAAACTCAAACTATATAAGCCAATTTTCATAGTTTTAGATGCCCCAAACTGAAAAACAAATGTGCATTTTTGAAAAACAACAACCCCGTAATAACCAATATTATTTTAGATTTTAAGATGAACTTTGTTTCATTAATTTTTTCTTTTACAGCTATGGATTGTAGGAAAGTTGTACCCAGCACAATGTCCAAAAAGCACTACATTTGTAGTGTTGTAGTGTTGTTGTTGTTACACTACATAAGAGACCCATAAATTGTATTCTTTATTGAGAAAGAACATTTCTTTGCAATAATTTTCACCATCGAAACCTTTTGATTGCATCATGCCCTAACGCTGAAAATGTAGGTTTCCTAAACCTAGTTTTTCCACCCGAAAAACTACATTTATACATTTTTTTAAGGCATTTATAAAATCTTTTGAGTGCTGGTGTCTTTTCCCCTGAAATCTTCATCATGTTATTGAAGCACATCGGAGCAGAGGCAGATGGGTCTTCGCAGCGGGACGGCTGGAAGGAGACGACCCAACTGGGGCTACCCAGCTGGCCTTGCGACCCTCTGCATGCCGACAACTGCAACTAACTTAAAGGAATGCTATTTCTCTTCTTTCTGAAGCACTTTCCAAAGATGGTGGGTGAGTATATATTGGGAAGGGACCCCAAGGGTCATCTAGTCCAACCTGCTACAAGGCAGGAATTTGCAGGTGTCCCTTACGGGGATCAACCTCACAACCTTTGTGTCCACAGCACAGCTAGATGCTGCACTCTTAAATGGCACTTTGAAGGCTAAAGGCTTAAATGGCACTTTGAAGGCCAAAGGAATCGGGGAGACGTTCCTCGATTCCCCTCTTAGAGAGTGATTTAACCCATCTTAGCATCCCTCAAAGCACCCTGGGAACTGTAGTTTCCTACGGGAGGAGAATATTCAGCACAGCCTTTCCAATCGAACGCTGGGAGTTGTAGCTCTGAGAGGGTCTCCTTGGGAAACTGAACAAACTACAGTTCCCACAATGTCCCCCAAAGCACCCTGGAAATGATTGCTTGCTCTGGGCATTGAGGGTTGCGATTCCCTTGACAGAACTACAGTTCCCAAGCCCATTTCTCTTCTTAGAGAACTCTGGGAACTGTAGCTCATGGGGGGAACAGGGGTCTCCTAAGGGCACTTAGTGCCCAGAATGCTGGGAACTGTAGCTTGCTCAGGGCGCCTGATTCTTTCTCCTTCCAGGCTACCGGAATGGGTTGGCACCACCGGGCGCCGCCTTGGCCCTCAACTTTGAAGGCACCACCTGCGGCTGGGAGGACATCAGCACGTCTGGGTACCGGTGGCACCCAGGGCAGGGCGGAGGCTGGGTGTGCGCCACCGACTCCCCCCCCCCCCTTCGACCACACGCTGGGCACCAACCAGGGTAAACGTGCTTCATTTGAAGGGAGGGGAAGTATTGCTTAGCAGTGAGAGCACCCCTTTGACCTGGTGCCCCCGACCGACTCCACTCCCCCACCCTGAGCGACGCGGCCTCAGCATGTGAGCTCTGCGCCTGGTACAGCGTGGCTGAGACAGGTAAGCTTGGGGCGCTGGTGGTCGGAAACCCAACAGGCGCAGAGCCACCCGCTCGGCCTTTTCCCCGGTGTGGTGGGGGAAATGCCGCCTGGCCCGCTTCTCCTAATTCCATATCAATATTATATAACGTGTTTCTAAACTGTAGGACGTATCGTATCAGATAATTCTTATTTATTGATTTCCAGACTACTGACGCGCCTGGTAGGGAAAAGAAAGACCATCCTGACCATTCTTATCATTTACTGATGCCCTGCTTCCCATCCCCCATTGGAGAGTGATAAAAACGAGAGAGGCTGAGACCAGATGACAATTCGCAATCCTCACCGGGGTCAGACTAGATGACCCCCGGACCCCTCAACCCTCCGCCCTTCTCATTGGAGCTGAGCCAATGTCTGTAGAGTCTCCCTGTATTTCATTAAGCCTTAGGTCGGTCTCCTTCTGAGAGAAAAGTGTTGTTGTTCCAAGGAATCCTTGGAAGTATTATGACTATGAGAATATGGTGTTCCTTCTAAGAAAAATGCTATTAAAGGTAGAAGCTTCCATAGCCAGCAATTATCTGAGTCCAGTTTTAAATGCCCTCCCTCGTTTCAGTCGCTTTGTTTTTTCCCCTTCTTACTTCCGTGCCAGGTAAATTTACTCCCGCGTAAGCTTCCTTTAACAAGGAAACTCCAACCCCAACCCAACCCTCTATGTGCGCTTTTGTTTGATTATTTCCAGATCAGATCAGGAAATAAAGCTGCTCAGGGCTGGTGAGCCACTTCTCATGGCATGAGGGGCCAGATCTGGGCCACAAATTGGCCACCCCTGATTGATGTAAACAACAAACTAGCACATTACAATGCAAGAGGAAGTGGTACTTACAGAAGATCTCTCAAGGCTGTTTTAAAGATGATCCGGAGCAATGGCCAGCCACCAAGGCCAATGTAAATGCCCAGAGCAACTGCAATACTCCATGACCAGGCCAAGCCCAAAAAAATGCACCAGGCCAAGAGAACCAAGCGAGGCAGTGCAAACGCCAATCATACGCATTCTAGAGAAAGAGATAGGCTTCAGTGTTAACCACTAAGTTCATTTGTTTTGCATCAACGTTTTATTAAGTATGCAGTTGAGCAGTGTCAGAAACTCAAACTATATAAGCCAATTTTCATAGTTTTAGATGCCCCAAACTGAAAAACAAATGTGCATTTTTGAAAAACAACAACCCCGTAATAACCAATATTATTTTAGATTTTAAGATGAACTTTGTTTCATTAATTTTTTCTTTTACAGCTATGGATTGTAGGAAAGTTGTACCCAGCACTATGTCCAAAAAGCACTACATTTGTAGTGTTGTAGTGTTGTTGTTGTTACACTACATAAGAGACCCATAAATTGTATTCTTTATTGAGAAAGAACATTTCTTTGCAATAATTTTCACCATCGAAACCTTTTGATTGCATCATGCCCTAACGCTGAAAATGTAGGTTTCCTAAACCTAGTTTTTCCACCCGAAAAACTACATTTATACATTTTTTTAAGGCATTTATAAAATCTTTTGAGTGCTGGTGTCTTTTCCCCTGAAATCTTCATCATGTTATTGAAGCACATCGGAGCAGAGGCAGATGGGTCTTCGCAGCGGGACGGCTGGAAGGAGACGACCCAACTGGGGCTACCCAGCTGGCCTTGCGACCCTCTGCATGCCGACAACTGCAACTAACTTAAAGGAATGCTATTTCTCTTCTTTCTGAAGCACTTTCCAAAGATGGTGGGTGAGTATATATTGGGAAGGGACCCCAAGGGTCATCTAGTCCAACCTGCTACAAGGCAGGAATTTGCAGGTGTCCCTTACGGGGATCAACCTCACAACCTTTGTGTCCACAGCACAGCTAGATGCTGCACTCTTAAATGGCACTTTGAAGGCTAAAGGCTTAAATGGCACTTTGAAGGCCAAAGGAATCGGGGAGACGTTCCTCGATTCCCCTCTTAGAGAGTGATTTAACCCATCTTAGCATCCCTCAAAGCACCCTGGGAACTGTAGTTTCCTACGGGAGGAGAATATTCAGCACAGCCTTTCCAATTGAACGCTGGGAGTTGTAGCTCTGAGAGGGTCTCCTTGGGAAACTGAACAAACTACAGTTCCCACAATGTCCCCCAAAGCACCCTGGAAATGATTGCTTGCTCTGGGCATTGAGGGTTGCGATTCCCTTGACAGAACTACAGTTCCCAAGCCCATTTCTCTTCTTAGAGAACTCTGGGAACTGTAGCTCATGGGGGGAACAGGGGTCTCCTAAGGGCACTTAGTGCCCAGAATGCTGGGAACTGTAGCTTGCTCAGGGCGCCTGATTCTTTCTCCTTCCAGGCTACCGGAATGGGTTGGCACCGCCGGGCGCCGCCTTGGCCCTCAACTTTGAAGGCACCACCTGCGGCTGGGAGGACATCAGCACGTCTGGGTACCGGTGGCACCCAGGGCAGGGCGGAGGCTGGGTGTGCGCCACCGACTCCCCCCCCCCTTCGACCACACGCTGGGCACCAACCAGGGTAAACGTGCTTCATTTGAAGGGAGGGGAAGTATTGCTTAGCAGTGAGAGCACCCCTTTGACCTGGTGCCCCCGACCGACTCCACTCCCCCACCCTGAGCGACGCGGCCTCAGCATGTGAGCTCTGCGCCTGGTACAGCGTGGCTGAGACAGGTAAGCTTGGGGCGCTGGTGGTCGGAAACCCAACAGGCGCAGAGCCACCCGCTCGGCCTTTTCCCCGGTGTGGTGGGGGAAATGCCGCCTGGCCCGCTTCTCCTAATTCCATATCAATATTATATAACGTGTTTCTAAACTGTAGGACGTATCGTATCAGATAATTCTTATTTATTGATTTCCAGACTACTGACGCGCCTGGTAGGGAAAAGAAAGACCATCCTGACCATTCTTATCATTTACTGATGCCCTGCTTCCCATCCCCCATTGGAGAGTGATAAAAACGAGAGAGGCTGAGACCAGATGACAATTCGCAATCCTCACCGGGGTCAGACTAGATGACCCCCGGACCCCTCAACCCTCCGCCCTTCTCATTGGAGCTGAGCCAATGTCTGTAGAGTCTCCCTGTATTTCATTAAGCCTTAGGTCGGTCTCCTTCTGAGAGAAAAGTGTTGTTGTTCCAAGGAATCCTTGGAAGTATTATGACTATGAGAATATGGTGTTCCTTCTAAGAAAAATGCTATTAAAGGTAGAAGCTTCCATAGCCAGCAATTATCTGAGTCCAGTTTTAAATGCCCTCCCTCGTTTCAGTCGCTTTGTTTTTTCCCCTTCTTACTTCCGTGCCAGGTAAATTTACTCCCGCGTAAGCTTCCTTTAACAAGGAAACTCCAACCCCAACCCAACCCTCTATGTGCGCTTTTGTTTGATTATTTCCTGATCAGATCAGGAAATAAAGCTGCTCAGGGCTGGTGAGCCACTTCTCATGGCATGAGGGGCCAGATCTGGGCCACAAATTGGCCACCCCTGATTGATGTAAACAACAAACTAGCACATTACAATGCAAGAGGAAGTGGTACTTACAGAAGATCTCTCAAGGCTGTTTTAAAGATGATCCGGAGCAATGGCCAGCCACCAATGCCAATGTAAATGCCCAGAGCAACTGCAATACTCCATGACCAGGCCAAGCCCAAAAAAATGCACCAGGCCAAGAGAACCAAGCGAGGCAGTGCAAACGCCAATCATACGCATTCTAGAGAAAGAGATAGGCTTCAGTGTTAACCACTAAGTTCATTTGTTTTGCATCAACGTTTTATTAAGTATGCAGTTGAGCAGTGTCAGAAACTCAAACTATATAAGCCAATTTTCATAGTTTTAGATGCCCCAAACTGAAAAACAAATGTGCATTTTTGAAAAACAACAACCCCGTAATAACCAATATTATTTTAGAGTTTAAGATGAACTTTGTTTCATTAATTTTTTCTTTTACAGCTATGGATTGTAGGAAAGTTGTACCCAGCACTATGTCCAAAAAGCACTACATTTGTAGTGTTGTAGTGTTGTTGTTGTTACACTACATAAGAGACCCATAAATTGTATTCTTTATTGAGAAAGAACATTTCTTTGCAATAATTTTCACCATCGAAACCTTTTGATTGCATCATGCCCTAACGCTGAAAATGTAGGTTTCCTAAACCTAGTTTTTCCACCCGAAAAACTACATTTATACATTTTTTTAAGGCATTTATAAAATCTTTTGAGTGCTGGTGTCTTTTCCCCTGAAATCTTCATCATGTTATTGAAGCACATCGGAGCAGAGGCAGATGGGTCTTCGCAGCGGGACGGCTGGAAGGAGACGACCCAACTGGGGCTACCCAGCTGGCCTTGCGACCCTCTGCATGCCGACAACTGCAACTAACTTAAAGGAATGCTATTTCTCTTCTTTCTGAAGCACTTTCCAAAGATGGTGGGTGAGTATATATTGGGAAGGGACCCCAAGGGTCATCTAGTCCAACCTGCTACAAGGCAGGAATTTGCAGGTGTCCCTTACGGGGATCAACCTCACAACCTTTGTGTCCACAGCACAGCTAGATGCTGCACTCTTAAATGGCACTTTGAAGGCTAAAGGCTTAAATGGCACTTTGAAGGCCAAAGGAATCGGGGAGACGTTCCTCGATTCCCCTCTTAGAGAGTGATTTAACCCATCTTAGCATCCCTCAAAGCACCCTGGGAACTGTAGTTTCCTACGGGAGGAGAATATTCAGCACAGCCTTTCCAATCGAACGCTGGGAGTTGTAGCTCTGAGAGGGTCTCCTTGGGAAACTGAACAAACTACAGTTCCCACAATGTCCCCCAAAGCACCCTGGAAATGATTGCTTGCTCTGGGCATTGAGGGTTGCGATTCCCTTGACAGAACTACAGTTCCCAAGCCCATTTCTCTTCTTAGAGAACTCTGGGAACTGTAGCTCATGGGGGGAACAGGGGTCTCCTAAGGGCACTTAGTGCCCAGAATGCTGGGAACTGTAGCTTGCTCAGGGCGCCTGATTCTTTCTCCTTCCAGGCTACCGGAATGGGTTGGCACCGCCGGGCGCCGCCTTGGCCCTCAACTTTGAAGGCACCACCTGCGGCTGGGAGGACATCAGCACGTCTGGGTACCGGTGGCACCCAGGGCAGGGCGGAGGCTGGGTGTGCGCCACCGACTCCCCCCCCCCTTCGACCACACGCTGGGCACCAACCAGGGTAAACGTGCTTCATTTGAAGGGAGGGGAAGTATTGCTTAGCAGTGAGAGCACCCCTTTGACCTGGTGCCCCCGACCGACTCCACTCCCCCACCCTGAGCGACGCGGCCTCAGCATGTGAGCTCTGCGCCTGGTACAGCGTGGCTGAGACAGGTAAGCTTGGGGCGCTGGTGGTCGGAAACCCAACAGGCGCAGAGCCACCCGCTCGGCCTTTTCCCCGGTGTGGTGGGGGAAATGCCGCCTGGCCCGCTTCTCCTAATTCCATATCAATATTATATAACGTGTTTCTAAACTGTAGGACGTATCGTATCAGATAATTCTTATTTATTGATTTCCAGACTACTGACGCGCCTGGTAGGGAAAAGAAAGACCATCCTGACCATTCTTATCATTTACTGATGCCCTGCTTCCCATCCCCCATTGGAGAGTGATAAAAACGAGAGAGGCTGAGACCAGATGACAATTCGCAATCCTCACCGGGGTCAGACTAGATGACCCCCGGACCCCTCAACCCTCCGCCCTTCTCATTGGAGCTGAGCCAATGTCTGTAGAGTCTCCCTGTATTTCATTAAGCCTTAGGTCGGTCTCCTTCTGAGAGAAAAGTGTTGTTGTTCCAAGGAATCCTTGGAAGTATTATGACTATGAGAATATGGTGTTCCTTCTAAGAAAAATGCTATTAAAGGTAGAAGCTTCCATAGCCAGCAATTATCTGAGTCCAGTTTTAAATGCCCTCCCTCGTTTCAGTCACTTTGTTTTTTCCCCTTCTTACTTCCGTGCCAGGTAAATTTACTCCCGCGTAAGCTTCCTTTAACAAGGAAACTCCAACCCCAACCCAACCCTCTATGTGCGCTTTTGTTTGATTATTTCCAGATCAGATCAGGAAATAAAGCTGCTCAGGGCTGGTGAGCCACTTCTCATGGCATGAGGGGCCAGATCTGGGCCACAAATTGGCCACCCCTGATTGATGTAAACAACAAACTAGCACATTACAATGCAAGAGGAAGTGGTACTTACAGAAGATCTCTCAAGGCTGTTTTAAAGATGATCCGGAGCAATGGCCAGCCACCAATGCCAATGTAAATGCCCAGAGCAACTGCAATACTCCATGACCAGGCCAAGCCCAAAAAAATGCACCAGGCCAAGAGAACCAAGCGAGGCAGTGCAAACGCCAATCATACGCATTCTAGAGAAAGAGATAGGCTTCAGTGTTAACCACTAAGTTCATTTGTTTTGCATCAACGTTTTATTAAGTATGCAGTTGAGCAGTGTCAGAAACTCAAACTATATAAGCCAATTTTCATAGTTTTAGATGCCCCAAACTGAAAAACAAATGTGCATTTTTGAAAAACAACAACCCCGTAATAACCAATATTATTTTAGAGTTTAAGATGAACTTTGTTTCATTAATTTTTTCTTTTACAGCTATGGATTGTAGGAAAGTTGTACCCAGCACTATGTCCAAAAAGCACTACATTTGTAGTGTTGTAGTGTTGTTGTTGTTACACTACATAAGAGACCCATAAATTGTATTCTTTATTGAGAAAGAACATTTCTTTGCAATAATTTTCACCATCGAAACCTTTTGATTGCATCATGCCCTAACGCTGAAAATGTAGGTTTCCTAAACCTAGTTTTTCCACCCGAAAAACTACATTTATACATTTTTTTAAGGCATTTATAAAATCTTTTGAGTGCTGGTGTCTTTTCCCCTGAAATCTTCATCATGTTATTGAAGCACATCGGAGCAGAGGCAGATGGGTCTTCGCAGCGGGACGGCTGGAAGGAGACGACCCAACTGGGGCTACCCAGCTGGCCTTGCGACCCTCTGCATGCCGACAACTGCAACTAACTTAAAGGAATGCTATTTCTCTTCTTTCTGAAGCACTTTCCAAAGATGGTGGGTGAGTATATATTGGGAAGGGACCCCAAGGGTCATCTAGTCCAACCTGCTACAAGGCAGGAATTTGCAGGTGTCCCTTACGGGGATCAACCTCACAACCTTTGTGTCCACAGCACAGCTAGATGCTGCACTCTTAAATGGCACTTTGAAGGCTAAAGGCTTAAATGGCACTTTGAAGGCCAAAGGAATCGGGGAGACGTTCCTCGATTCCCCTCTTAGAGAGTGATTTAACCCATCTTAGCATCCCTCAAAGCACCCTGGGAACTGTAGTTTCCTACGGGAGGAGAATATTCAGCACAGCCTTTCCAATCGAACGCTGGGAGTTGTAGCTCTGAGAGGGTCTCCTTGGGAAACTGAACAAACTACAGTTCCCACAATGTCCCCCAAAGCACCCTGGAAATGATTGCTTGCTCTGGGCATTGAGGGTTGCGATTCCCTTGACAGAACTACAGTTCCCAAGCCCATTTCTCTTCTTAGAGAACTCTGGGAACTGTAGCTCATGGGGGGAACAGGGGTCTCCTAAGGGCACTTAGTGCCCAGAATGCTGGGAACTGTAGCTTGCTCAGGGCGCCTGATTCTTTCTCCTTCCAGGCTACTGGAATGGGTTGGCACCACCGGGCGCCGCCTTGGCCCTCAACTTTGAAGGCACCACCTGCGGCTGGGAGGACATCAGCACGTCTGGGTACCGGTGGCACCCAGGGCAGGGCGGAGGCTGGGTGTGCGCCACCGACTCCCCCCCCCCTTCGACCACACGCTGGGCACCAACCAGGGTAAACGTGCTTCATTTGAAGGGAGGGGAAGTATTGCTTAGCAGTGAGAGCACCCCTTTGACCTGGTGCCCCCGACCGACTCCACTCCCCCACCCTGAGCGACGCGGCCTCAGCATGTGAGCTCTGCGCCTGGTACAGCGTGGCTGAGACAGGTAAGCTTGGGGCGCTGGTGGTCGGAAACCCAACAGGCGCAGAGCCACCCGCTCGGCCTTTTCCCCGGTGTGGTGGGGGAAATGCCGCCTGGCCCGCTTCTCCTAATTCCATATCAATATTATATAACGTGTTTCTAAACTGTAGGACGTATCGTATCAGATAATTCTTATTTATTGATTTCCAGACTACTGACGCGCCTGGTAGGGAAAAGAAAGACCATCCTGACCATTCTTATCATTTACTGATGCCCTGCTTCCCATCCCCCATTGGAGAGTGATAAAAACGAGAGAGGCTGAGACCAGATGACAATTCGCAATCCTCACCGGGGTCAGACTAGATGACCCCCGGACCCCTCAACCCTCCGCCCTTCTCATTGGAGCTGAGCCAATGTCTGTAGAGTCTCCCTGTATTTCATTAAGCCTTAGGTCGGTCTCCTTCTGAGAGAAAAGTGTTGTTGTTCCAAGGAATCCTTGGAAGTATTATGACTATGAGAATATGGTGTTCCTTCTAAGAAAAATGCTATTAAAGGTAGAAGCTTCCATAGCCAGCAATTATCTGAGTCCAGTTTTAAATGCCCTCCCTCGTTTCAGTCGCTTTGTTTTTTCCCCTTCTTACTTCCGTGCCAGGTAAATTTACTCCCGCGTAAGCTTCCTTTAACAAGGAAACTCCAACCCCAACCCAACCCTCTATGTGCGCTTTTGTTTGATTATTTCCTGATCAGATCAGGAAATAAAGCTGCTCAGGGCTGGTGAGCCACTTCTCATGGCATGAGGGCCAGATCTGGGCCACAAATTGGCCACCCCTGATTGATGTAAACAACAAACTAGCACATTACAATGCAAGAGGAAGTGGTACTTACAGAAGATCTCTCAAGGCTGTTTTAAAGATGATCCGGAGCAATGGCCAGCCACCAATGCCAATGTAAATGCCCAGAGCAACTGCAATACTCCATGACCAGGCCAAGCCCAAAAAAATGCACCAGGCCAAGAGAACCAAGCGAGGCAGTGCAAACGCCAATCATACGCATTCTAGAGAAAGAGATAGGCTTCAGTGTTAACCACTAAGTTCATTTGTTTTGCATCAACGTTTTATTAAGTATGCAGTTGAGCAGTGTCAGAAACTCAAACTATATAAGCCAATTTTCATAGTTTTAGATGCCCCAAACTGAAAAACAAATGTGCATTTTTGAAAAACAACAACCCCGTAATAACCAATATTATTTTAGAGTTTAAGATGAACTTTGTTTCATTAATTTTTTCTTTTACAGCTATGGATTGTAGGAAAGTTGTACCCAGCACTATGTCCAAAAAGCACTACATTTGTAGTGTTGTAGTGTTGTTGTTGTTACACTACATAAGAGACCCATAAATTGTATTCTTTATTGAGAAAGAACATTTCTTTGCAATAATTTTCACCATCGAAACCTTTTGATTGCATCATGCCCTAACGCTGAAAATGTAGGTTTCCTAAACCTAGTTTTTCCACCCGAAAAACTACATTTATACATTTTTTTAAGGCATTTATAAAATCTTTTGAGTGCTGGTGTCTTTTCCCCTGAAATCTTCATCATGTTATTGAAGCACATCGGAGCAGAGGCAGATGGGTCTTCGCAGCGGGACGGCTGGAAGGAGACGACCCAACTGGGGCTACCCAGCTGGCCTTGCGACCCTCTGCATGCCGACAACTGCAACTAACTTAAAGGAATGCTATTTCTCTTCTTTCTGAAGCACTTTCCAAAGATGGTGGGTGAGTATATATTGGGAAGGGACCCCAAGGGTCATCTAGTCCAACCTGCTACAAGGCAGGAATTTGCAGGTGTCCCTTACGGGGATCAACCTCACAACCTTTGTGTCCACAGCACAGCTAGATGCTGCACTCTTAAATGGCACTTTGAAGGCTAAAGGCTTAAATGGCACTTTGAAGGCCAAAGGAATCGGGGAGACGTTCCTCGATTCCCCTCTTAGAGAGTGATTTAACCCATCTTAGCATCCCTCAAAGCACCCTGGGAACTGTAGTTTCCTACGGGAGGAGAATATTCAGCACAGCCTTTCCAATCGAACGCTGGGAGTTGTAGCTCTGAGAGGGTCTCCTTGGGAAACTGAACAAACTACAGTTCCCACAATGTCCCCCAAAGCACCCTGGAAATGATTGCTTGCTCTGGGCATTGAGGGTTGCGATTCCCTTGACAGAACTACAGTTCCCAAGCCCATTTCTCTTCTTAGAGAACTCTGGGAACTGTAGCTCATGGGGGGAACAGGGGTCTCCTAAGGGCACTTAGTGCCCAGAATGCTGGGAACTGTAGCTTGCTCAGGGCGCCTGATTCTTTCTCCTTCCAGGCTACTGGAATGGGTTGGCACCACCGGGCGCCGCCTTGGCCCTCAACTTTGAAGGCACCACCTGCGGCTGGGAGGACATCAGCACGTCTGGGTACCGGTGGCACCCAGGGCAGGGCGGAGGCTGGGTGTGCGCCACCGACTCCCCCCCCCCTTCGACCACACGCTGGGCACCAACCAGGGTAAACGTGCTTCATTTGAAGGGAGGGGAAGTATTGCTTAGCAGTGAGAGCACCCCTTTGACCTGGTGCCCCCGACCGACTCCACTCCCCCACCCTGAGCGACGCGGCCTCAGCATGTGAGCTCTGCGCCTGGTACAGCGTGGCTGAGACAGGTAAGCTTGGGGCGCTGGTGGTCGGAAACCCAACAGGCGCAGAGCCACCCGCTCGGCCTTTTCCCCGGTGTGGTGGGGGAAATGCCGCCTGGCCCGCTTCTCCTAATTCCATATCAATATTATATAACGTGTTTCTAAACTGTAGGACGTATCGTATCAGATAATTCTTATTTATTGATTTCCAGACTACTGACGCGCCTGGTAGGGAAAAGAAAGACCATCCTGACCATTCTTATCATTTACTGATGCCCTGCTTCCCATCCCCCATTGGAGAGTGATAAAAACGAGAGAGGCTGAGACCAGATGACAATTCGCAATCCTCACCGGGGTCAGACTAGATGACCCCCGGACCCCTCAACCCTCCGCCCTTCTCATTGGAGCTGAGCCAATGTCTGTAGAGTCTCCCTGTATTTCATTAAGCCTTAGGTCGGTCTCCTTCTGAGAGAAAAGTGTTGTTGTTCCAAGGAATCCTTGGAAGTATTATGACTATGAGAATATGGTGTTCCTTCTAAGAAAAATGCTATTAAAGGTAGAAGCTTCCATAGCCAGCAATTATCTGAGTCCAGTTTTAAATGCCCTCCCTCGTTTCAGTCGCTTTGTTTTTTCCCCTTCTTACTTCCGTGCCAGGTAAATTTACTCCCGCGTAAGCTTCCTTTAACAAGGAAACTCCAACCCCAACCCAACCCTCTATGTGCGCTTTTGTTTGATTATTTCCTGATCAGATCAGGAAATAAAGCTGCTCAGGGCTGGTGAGCCACTTCTCATGGCATGAGGGCCAGATCTGGGCCACAAATTGGCCACCCCTGATTGATGTAAACAACAAACTAGCACATTACAATGCAAGAGGAAGTGGTACTTACAGAAGATCTCTCAAGGCTGTTTTAAAGATGATCCGGAGCAATGGCCAGCCACCAATGCCAATGTAAATGCCCAGAGCAACTGCAATACTCCATGACCAGGCCAAGCCCAAAAAAATGCACCAGGCCAAGAGAACCAAGCGAGGCAGTGCAAACGCCAATCATACGCATTCTAGAGAAAGAGATAGGCTTCAGTGTTAACCACTAAGTTCATTTGTTTTGCATCAACGTTTTATTAAGTATGCAGTTGAGCAGTGTCAGAAACTCAAACTATATAAGCCAATTTTCATAGTTTTAGATGCCCCAAACTGAAAAACAAATGTGCATTTTTGAAAAACAACAACCCCGTAATAACCAATATTATTTTAGAGTTTAAGATGAACTTTGTTTCATTAATTTTTTCTTTTACAGCTATGGATTGTAGGAAAGTTGTACCCAGCACTATGTCCAAAAAGCACTACATTTGTAGTGTTGTAGTGTTGTTGTTGTTACACTACATAAGAGACCCATAAATTGTATTCTTTATTGAGAAAGAACATTTCTTTGCAATAATTTTCACCATCGAAACCTTTTGATTGCATCATGCCCTAACGCTGAAAATGTAGGTTTCCTAAACCTAGTTTTTCCACCCAAAAAACTACATTTATACATTTTTTTAAGGCATTTATAAAATCTTTTGAGTGCTGGTGTCTTTTCCCCTGAAATCTTCATCATGTTATTGAAGCACATCGGAGCAGAGGCAGATGGGTCTTCGCAGCGGGACAGCTGGAAGGAGACGACCCAACTGGGGCTACCCAGCTGGCCTTGCGACCCTCTGCATGCCGACAACTGCAACTAACTTAAAGGAATGCTATTTCTCTTCTTTCTGAAGCACTTTCCAAAGATGGTGGGTGAGTATATATTGGGAAGGGACCCCAAGGGTCATCTAGTCCAACCTGCTACAAGGCAGGAATTTGCAGGTGTCCCTTACGGGGATCAACCTCACAACCTTTGTGTCCACAGCACAGCTAGATGCTGCACTCTTAAATGGCACTTTGAAGGCTAAAGGCTTAAATGGCACTTTGAAGGCCAAAGGAATCGGGGAGACGTTCCTCGATTCCCCTCTTAGAGAGTGATTTAACCCATCTTAGCATCCCTCAAAGCACCCTGGGAACTGTAGTTTCCTACGGGAGGAGAATATTCAGCACAGCCTTTCCAATCGAACGCTGGGAGTTGTAGCTCTGAGAGGGTCTCCTTGGGAAACTGAACAAACTACAGTTCCCACAATGTCCCCCAAAGCACCCTGGAAATGATTGCTTGCTCTGGGCATTGAGGGTTGCGATTCCCTTGACAGAACTACAGTTCCCAAGCCCATTTCTCTTCTTAGAGAACTCTGGGAACTGTAGCTCATGGGGGGAACAGGGGTCTCCTAAGGGCACTTAGTGCCCAGAATGCTGGGAACTGTAGCTTGCTCAGGGCGCCTGATTCTTTCTCCTTCCAGGCTACCGGAATGGGTTGGCACCACCGGGCGCCGCCTTGGCCCTCAACTTTGAAGGCACCACCTGCGGCTGGGAGGACATCAGCACGTCTGGGTACCGGTGGCACCCAGGGCAGGGCGGAGGCTGGGTGTGCGCCACCGACTCCCCCCCCCCCCCTTCGACCACACGCTGGGCACCAACCAGGGTAAACGTGCTTCATTTGAAGGGAGGGGAAGTATTGCTTAGCAGTGAGAGCACCCCTTTGACCTGGTGCCCCCGACCGACTCCACTCCCCCACCCTGAGCGACGCGGCCTCAGCATGTGAGCTCTGCGCCTGGTACAGCGTGGCTGAGACAGGTAAGCTTGGGGCGCTGGTGGTCGGAAACCCAACAGGCGCAGAGCCACCCGCTCGGCCTTTTCCCCGGTGTGGTGGGGGAAATGCCGCCTGGCCCGCTTCTCCTAATTCCATATCAATATTATATAACGTGTTTCTAAACTGTAGGACGTATCGTATCAGATAATTCTTATTTATTGATTTCCAGACTACTGACGCGCCTGGTAGGGAAAAGAAAGACCATCCTGACCATTCTTATCATTTACTGATGCCCTGCTTCCCATCCCCCATTGGAGAGTGATAAAAACGAGAGAGGCTGAGACCAGATGACAATTCGCAATCCTCACCGGGGTCAGACTAGATGACCCCCGGACCCCTCAACCCTCCGCCCTTCTCATTGGAGCTGAGCCAATGTCTGTAGAGTCTCCCTGTATTTCATTAAGCCTTAGGTCGGTCTCCTTCTGAGAGAAAAGTGTTGTTGTTCCAAGGAATCCTTGGAAGTATTATGACTATGAGAATATGGTGTTCCTTCTAAGAAAAATGCTATTAAAGGTAGAAGCTTCCATAGCCAGCAATTATCTGAGTCCAGTTTTAAATGCCCTCCCTCGTTTCAGTCGCTTTGTTTTTTCCCCTTCTTACTTCCGTGCCAGGTAAATTTACTCCCGCGTAAGCTTCCTTTAACAAGGAAACTCCAACCCCAACCCAACCCTCTATGTGCGCTTTTGTTTGATTATTTCCTGATCAGATCAGGAAATAAAGCTGCTCAGGGCTGGTGAGCCACTTCTCATGGCATGAGGGCCAGATCTGGGCCACAAATTGGCCACCCCTGATTGATGTAAACAACAAACTAGCACATTACAATGCAAGAGGAAGTGGTACTTACAGAAGATCTCTCAAGGCTGTTTTAAAGATGATCCGGAGCAATGGCCAGCCACCAATGCCAATGTAAATGCCCAGAGCAACTGCAATACTCCATGACCAGGCCAAGCCCAAAAAAATGCACCAGGCCAAGAGAACCAAGCGAGGCAGTGCAAACGCCAATCATACGCATTCTAGAGAAAGAGATAGGCTTCAGTGTTAACCACTAAGTTCATTTGTTTTGCATCAACGTTTTATTAAGTATGCAGTTGAGCAGTGTCAGAAACTCAAACTATATAAGCCAATTTTCATAGTTTTAGATGCCCCAAACTGAAAAACAAATGTGCATTTTTGAAAAACAACAACCCCGTAATAACCAATATTATTTTAGAGTTTAAGATGAACTTTGTTTCATTAATTTTTTCTTTTACAGCTATGGATTGTAGGAAAGTTGTACCCAGCACAATGTCCAAAAAGCACTACATTTGTAGTGTTGTAGTGTTGTTGTTGTTACACTACATAAGAGACCCATAAATTGTATTCTTTATTGAGAAAGAACATTTCTTTGCAATAATTTTCACCATCGAAACCTTTTGATTGCATCATGCCCTAACGCTGAAAATGTAGGTTTCCTAAACCTAGTTTTTCCACCCGAAAAACTACATTTATACATTTTTTTAAGGCATTTATAAAATCTTTTGAGTGCTGGTGTCTTTTCCCCTGAAATCTTCATCATGTTATTGAAGCACATCGGAGCAGAGGCAGATGGGTCTTCGCAGCGGGACGGCTGGAAGGAGACGACCCAACTGGGGCTACCCAGCTGGCCTTGCGACCCTCTGCATGCCGACAACTGCAACTAACTTAAAGGAATGCTATTTCTCTTCTTTCTGAAGCACTTTCCAAAGATGGTGGGTGAGTATATATTGGGAAGGGACCCCAAGGGTCATCTAGTCCAACCTGCTACAAGGCAGGAATTTGCAGGTGTCCCTTACGGGGATCAACCTCACAACCTTTGTGTCCACAGCACAGCTAGATGCTGCACTCTTAAATGGCACTTTGAAGGCTAAAGGCTTAAATGGCACTTTGAAGGCCAAAGGAATCGGGGAGACGTTCCTCGATTCCCCTCTTAGAGAGTGATTTAACCCATCTTAGCATCCCTCAAAGCACCCTGGGAACTGTAGTTTCCTACGGGAGGAGAATATTCAGCACAGCCTTTCCAATCGAACGCTGGGAGTTGTAGCTCTGAGAGGGTCTCCTTGGGAAACTGAACAAACTACAGTTCCCACAATGTCCCCCAAAGCACCCTGGAAATGATTGCTTGCTCTGGGCATTGAGGGTTGCGATTCCCTTGACAGAACTACAGTTCCCAAGCCCATTTCTCTTCTTAGAGAACTCTGGGAACTGTAGCTCATGGGGGGAACAGGGGTCTCCTAAGGGCACTTAGTGCCCAGAATGCTGGGAACTGTAGCTTGCTCAGGGCGCCTGATTCTTTCTCCTTCCAGGCTACCGGAATGGGTTGGCACCGCCGGGCGCTGCCTTGGCCCTCAACTTTGAAGGCACCACCTGCGGCTGGGAGGACATCAGCACGTCTGGGTACCGGTGGCACCCAGGGCAGGGCGGAGGCTGGGTGTGCGCCACCGACTCCCCCCCCCCTTCGACCACACGCTGGGCACCAACCAGGGTAAACGTGCTTCATTTGAAGGGAGGGGAAGTATTGCTTAGCAGTTAGAGCACCCCTTTGACCTGGTGCCCCCGACCGACTCCACTCCCGCACCCTGAGCGACGCGGCCTCAGCATGTGAGCTCTGCGCCTGGTACAGCGTGGCCGAGACAGGTAAGCTTGCGGCGCTGGTGGTCGGAAACCCAACAGGCGCAGAGCCACCCGCTCGGCCTTTTCCCCGGTGTGGTGGGGGAAATGCCGCCTGGCCCGCTTCTCCTAATTCCATATCAATATTATATAACGTGTTTCTAAACTGTAGGACGTATCGTATCAGATAATTCTTATTTATTGATTTCCAGACTACTGACGCGCCTGGTAGGGAAAAGAAAGACCATCCTGACCATTCTTATCATTTACTGATGCCCTGCTTCCCATCCCCCATTGGAGAGTGATAAAAACGAGAGAGGCTGAGACCAGATGACAATTCGCAATCCTCACCGGGGTCAGACTAGATGACCCCCGGACCCCTCAACCCTCCGCCCTTCTCATTGGAGCTGAGCCAATGTCTGTAGAGTCTCCCTGTATTTCATTAAGCCTTAGGTCGGTCTCCTTCTGAGAGAAAAGTGTTGTTGTTCCAAGGAATCCTTGGAAGTATTATGACTATGAGAATATGGTGTTCCTTCTAAGAAAAATGCTATTAAAGGTAGAAGCTTCCATAGCCAGCAATTATCTGAGTCCAGTTTTAAATGCCCTCCCTCGTTTCAGTCGCTTTGTTTTTTCCACTTCTTACTTCTGTGCCAGGTAAATTTGCTCCCGCGTAAGCTTCCTTTAACAAGGAAACTCCAACCCCAACCCTCTATGTGCGCTTTTGTTTGATTATTTCCTGATCAGATCAGGAAATAAAGCTGCTCAGGGCTGGTGAGCCACTTCTCATGGCATGAGGGGCCAGATCTGGGCCACAAATTGGCCACCCCTGATTGATGTAAACAACAAACTAGCACATTACAATGCAAGAGGAAGTGGTACTTACAGAAGATCTCTCAAGGCTGTTTTAAAGATGATCCGGAGCAATGGCCAGCCACCAATGCCAATGTAAATGCCCAGAGCAACTGCAATACTCCATGACCAGGCCAAGCCCAAAAAAATGCACCAGGCCAAGAGAACCAAGCGAGGCAGTGCAAACGCCAATCATACGCATTCTAGAGAAAGAGATAGGCTTCAGTGTTAACCACTAAGTTCATTTGTTTTGCATCAACGTTTTATTAAGTATGCAGTTGAGCAGTGTCAGAAACTCAAACTATATAAGCCAATTTTCATAGTTTTAGATGCCCCAAACTGAAAAACAAATGTGCATTTTTGAAAAACAACAACCCCGTAATAACCAATATTATTTTAGAGTTTAAGATGAACTTTGTTTCATTAATTTTTTCTTTTACAGCTATGGATTGTAGGAAAGTTGTACCCAGCACAATGTCCAAAAAGCACTACATTTGTAGTGTTGTAGTTGTTACACTACATAAGAGACCCATAAATTGTATTCTTTATTGAGAAAGAACATTTCTTTGCAATAATTTTCACCATCGAAAACTTTTGATTGCATCATGCCCTAACGCTGAAAATGTAGGTTTCCTAAACCTAGTTTTTCCACCCAAAAAACTACATTTATACATTTTTTTTTAGGCATTTATAAAATCCTTTGAGTGCTGGTGTCTTTTCCCCTGAAATCTTCATCATGTTATTGAAGCACATCGGAGCAGAGGCAGATGGGTCTTCGCAGCGGGACGGCTGGAAGGAGACGACCCAACTGGGGCTACCCAGCTGGCCTTGCGACCCTCTGCATGCCGACAACTGCAACTAACTTAAAGGAATGCTATTTCTCTTCTTTCTGAAGCACTTTCCAAAGATGGTGGGTGAGTATATATTGGGAAGGGACCCCAAGGGTCATCTAGTCCAACCTGCTACAAGGCAGGAATTTGCAGGTGTCCCTTACGGGGATCAACCTCACAACCTTTGTGTCCACAGCACAGCTAGATGCTGCACTCTTCAATGGCACTTTGAAGGCTGTTTAGGTATGGCTGAGGGATCCACACTTCTCCTGCAGCTGCAAGTTAAGTTACGCCATGAAGCACCCCTTGCCATCCCCTTTTGCTGACTGAGAGCAGAGGAAGTGCTGCCTAAAGTTCTCGGGGTGATTGCACATATGCTAATAACATTTCTACCTCCAGGCAAAGGAAAAAACATGAGCCTACTCTGAAGGCTCATAAATGTAGAAAGTGCTTTTATTTAGAGCACCTCTCTTAACATTGCAAGCTGCTGCAAGTGTCCAAAACTGCTGTGAAGTTGCTGGTTTGTAAATATTAATTATTCCTACTTTATTAATCTGAATTACTCAAATGGCTTTTAGTGCTGGCCACTACAGCAGGGGCTGATTCCCATTTATTCTTGTGGTGTTCAATTCAGAGTATCTGTTAAAAAAATCAAACAGAAAGCAACGGCGGGTTGCCATTAAGGCTGGGGGGGGGGAGGGAGCAAACTGGGTCTTCTAGACCCAAACTGGGATTTTGGATGCTCCATTAGACAAATTAGCCAGCTCACTGCCTATCTAATTCACCGGGCATTCAATTATTTGCTTGCAAATTAATTATCTTTTTAAATTTTATGCCATTTCCAAAACATTTATCTTAAGATGTAACGTGCAAGCGTACCACTTTTCGATGCTGATTAATCTCCGCTTGGATTATGTGGATATATCGATAGGTGAAAGAATTGGTGTCTTGAGTAATTACTTGGTTAAAGCAATGGTTCAGCGGAAGAAATTAAGTTTTCAACACATTGCTTTGTCACCTTTAGATAGCCTAACAAGAAAAGGAAAAAGGAGACAAACCTCACTAACATGGGTGAAGCCAGAAGGTGCTGCCCTACCCCAATCAAATAAATAAAAATACTTTACTGTATTTTTACCGTACTGTACTGTGCTGGTTAGGGGGGTGGGGCGGTGTTATATCAGGACTGGGGTTGTTTAAAAATGTTCTTAAGTGTTATATGTCAATTTCTATTTATATTTTTTCTCTTTTACCTTCATGCCTGCAGCTGACTTTTCCTCTACCTCCTCTTCTCCCTTCATCAGGCGAAGCTTCCTCCTCCTCCTTTTCAGAGCAGGAATTCAACAGAGCCCATACAGACATAAGAAATATCAGTAGGGTCGATTATTTTCACAAGAAGGGAAAGGGGGGGTCCACGTAAAAGGAGACATACAATATGTCAAGCACAGATAGTAGTGAAAGAAATAATAAAGTGGGAAAGGAGACTCTCTTCCCTATGAGCCATCATACGACTAACTGGAAGAAAGTCCGCGTGGCTCTTGAAAGAGCGTGTGGCTCTTGCTGGCTTTTCCGGGAGGTGGGGGAAGGGACAGAGGGCAGCCCATCAGTCCCTCCCCCCACCTACCAGAAAAGCCCCCAAGAGCCGTGTTTCCTTTAAAGAGCTGCACAGAGCGTGTGTGCGGCTCTTGGGGGAAAAACACATTTCTCCAGTTAGTCGTATAATGGTCAGGTGCGTCTTATGGAGCGAAAAATATGGTGCCTGGTTACAAAAACACTGCTTTAAAAAGTGGTTCATCCGTCAGTGACGGGCTGCTGTTCTCCCTCCTCGGGGAAACGCCTGCAAGCGCCGCACACACGCTCCGGGATGCATACAGGCTCTGCTCAGCGCTCCCTTTAAAGAATATTTTTTTCTTGTATTCCCCCTCTAAAAACTAGGTGTGTCTTTATGGTCAGGTGCGTCTTATGGAGCGAAAAATATGGTGCCTGGTTACAAAACCACTGCTTAAAGAAGTGCTTCATCTGAACAATACTTTGTTTCAGATACAGTTTTTTCACTATATTGTTTCAGATACAGTTTTCAATACACTGCTTGGTCACCCTTGGTTAGGCTCACAAAGGCGGCCTGAGGGGGAAAGCAATGGAGATCTGAACTCACAGCCAGTTACTCTGGAGTTGCTGTAGCCAAGGGGAGCTTCCCCGCCCCAATTCAAATAAATAAAAATACTATACTGTTAAGGCTTAGGGGGGAAGAGGCCATGTCCCACTTGGGTGGGTGTGATTTATAATAATAATAATAATAATAATAATAATAATAATAATAATAATAATAATTTAACATTTAATGATAATGATAATTTATTACTATTTCCCAGCCACCAACAGAATATTTAAAAAAAACGATAAAACATAATATACTACAAACTTCCCTAACCCTTTTATAAGAATAACAATTATAATAATGATAACAATTTAAACATTAATGATAATCATAATTTATTATCCTTCCCCAGCCACTGTGGGCTGCTCCCAACAGAATATTAAAAACGCGACAAAATAATATATATTACAAACTCCACTAAGCCTTTTATTATAATAACTAAAAAGTAGTAATTTAAAAAGTAATGATAATAATAATTTATTACGATTCCCCAGCCAACAGAATACAATATTAAAAACACGACAAAACTTACCAGCTTCCTTCGCGTGTGAGAAACACTGAGGAGAAAACAGGTGTAGAGAAAAAGCGGCAAATGGCTGGCTCCGCCCACAGCCCGACCTGTGATTGGCCAAAAGGCCAACCTATTGCTGCCGAGATTTTGAGTGTTGCTGGGGCTGCTTGTGATTGTTGCTGGGGGAAGAAAGGGCAGAAGACTCACCATCGCCGCCATGTTGGTTGAGGGCAGCGGGGCCTGGCCTGACCGTTGGGTGGTGCTGGTCTCCCTCGTTAGGTGGGCCCATCGTTGGGGGTCCCTGCGGAGAAGGAAGGCCGGAGGGCCCCCCCATCCCCAACAGTGCCTGAGGGGCCTGGTTTCGCCTAATTATTATTAATGATTATCCTCATTATTCGCCTTCTCCTTATTCTCCTCCTCCTCGCAGCGTTTCCCTGAGCGCTGCTTCCAAGCTCCCTCAGGAGCAGCCCAGGTAGACTGCCTCTGGCCCAGGAGGCTCCGCCAGAGCAGAAGAGGCGCCTGGGGTGCCAGGGGAGTCCCACGTCTTTTGGGGTGCAGGGGCCAAAGTCCTGGTTTCTGCCTCCGCCCCGCCGGCTTTTGGCCCGCCTCGCCCTGCAGGTAAGTTGCAGATAACACATCTTAGCATCCCTCAAAGCACCCTGGGAACTGTAGTTTCCTACGGGAGGAGAATATTCAGCACAGCCTTTCCAATCGAACGCTGGGAGTTGTAGCTCTGAGAGGGTCTCCTTGGGAAACTGAACAAACTACAGTTCCCACAATGTCCCCCAAAGCACCCTGGAAATGATTGCTTGCTCTGGGCATTGAGGGTTGCGATTCCCTTGACAGAACTACAGTTCCCAAGCCCATTTCTCTTCTTAGAGAACTCTGGGAACTGTAGCTCATGCGGGGAACAGGGGTCTCCTAAGGGCACAGTGCCCAGAATGCTGGGAACTGTAGCTTGCTCAGGGCGCCTGATTCCTTCTCCTTCCAGGCTACCGGAATGGGTTGGCACCACCGGGCGCCGCCTTGGCCCTCAACTTTGAAGGCACCACCTGCGGCTGGGAGGACATCAGCACGTCTAGGTACCGGTGGCGCCCGGGGCGGGGCGGAGGCTGGGTGTGCGCCGCCGACTCCCCCCCCCCCTTGACCACACGCTGGGCACCAACCAGGGTAAACGTGCTTCATTTGAAGGGAGGGGAAGTATTGCTTAGCAGTAAGAGCACCCCTTTGACCTGGTGCCCCCGACCGACTCCACTCCCCCACCCTGAGCGACGCGGCCTCAGCATGTGAGCTCTGCGCCTGGTACAGCGTGGCTGAGACAGGTAAGCTTGGGGCGCTGGTGGTCGGAAACCCAACAGGCGCAGAGCCACCCGCTCGGCCTTTTCCCCGGTGTGGTGGGGGAAATGCCGCCTGGCCCGCTTCTCCTAATTCCATATCAATATTATATAACGTGTTTCTAAACTGTAGGACGTATCGTATCAGATAATTCTTATTTATTGATTTCCAGACTACTGACGCGCCTGGTAGGGAAAAGAAAGACCATCCTGACCATTCTTATCATTTACTGATGCCCTGCTTCCCATCCCCCATTGGAGAGTGATAAAAACGAGAGAGGCTGAGACCAGATGACAATTCGCAATCCTCACCGGGGTCAGACTAGATGACCCCCGGACCCCTCAACCCTCCGCCCTTCTCATTGGAGCTGAGCCAATGTCTGTAGAGTCTCCCTGTATTTCATTAAGCCTTAGGTCGGTCTCCTTCTGAGAGAAAAGTGTTGTTGTTCCAAGGAATCCTTGGAAGTATTATGACTATGAGAATATGGTGTTCCTTCTAAGAAAAATGCTATTAAAGGTAGAAGCTTCCATAGCCAGCAATTATCTGAGTCCAGTTTTAAATGCCCTCCCTCGTTTCAGTCGCTTTGTTTTTTCCCCTTCTTACTTCCGTGCCAGGTAAATTTACTCCCGCGTAAGCTTCCTTTAACAAGGAAACTCCAACCCCAACCCAACCCTCTATGTGCGCTTTTGTTTGATTATTTCCTGATCAGATCAGGAAATAAAGCTGCTCAGGGCTGGTGAGCCACTTCTCATGGCATGAGGGGCCAGATCTGGGCCACAAATTGGCCACCCCTGATTGATGTAAACAACAAACTAGCACATTACAATGCAAGAGGAAGTGGTACTTACAGAAGATCTCTCAAGGCTGTTTTAAAGATGATCCGGAGCAATGGCCAGCCACCAATGCCAATGTAAATGCCCAGAGCAACTGCAATACTCCATGACCAGGCCAAGCCCAAAAAAATGCACCAGGCCAAGAGAACCAAGCGAGGCAGTGCAAACGCCAATCATACGCATTCTAGAGAAAGAGATAGGCTTCAGTGTTAACCACTAAGTTCATTTGTTTTGCATCAACGTTTTATTAAGTATGCAGTTGAGCAGTGTCAGAAACTCAAACTATATAAGCCAATTTTCATAGTTTTAGATGCCCCAAACTGAAAAACAAATGTGCATTTTTGAAAAACAACAACCCCGTAATAACCAATATTATTTTAGATTTTAAGATGAACTTTGTTTCATTAATTTTTTCTTTTACAGCTATGGATTGTAGGAAAGTTGTACCCAGCACAATGTCCAAAAAGCACTACATTTGTAGTGTTGTAGTGTTGTTGTTGTTACACTACATAAGAGACCCATAAATTGTATTCTTTATTGAGAAAGAACATTTCTTTGCAATAATTTTCACCATCGAAACCTTTTGATTGCATCATGCCCTAACGCTGAAAATGTAGGTTTCCTAAACCTAGTTTTTCCACCCGAAAAACTACATTTATACATTTTTTTAAGGCATTTATAAAATCTTTTGAGTGCTGGTGTCTTTTCCCCTGAAATCTTCATCATGTTATTGAAGCACATCGGAGCAGAGGCAGATGGGTCTTCGCAGCGGGACGGCTGGAAGGAGACGACCCAACTGGGGCTACCCAGCTGGCCTTGCGACCCTCTGCATGCCGACAACTGCAACTAACTTAAAGGAATGCTATTTCTCTTCTTTCTGAAGCACTTTCCAAAGATGGTGGGTGAGTATATATTGGGAAGGGACCCCAAGGGTCATCTAGTCCAACCTGCTACAAGGCAGGAATTTGCAGGTGTCCCTTACGGGGCTCAACCTCACAACCTTTGTGTCCACAGCACAGCTAGATGCTGCACTCTTAAATGGCACTTTGAAGGCTAAAGGCTTAAATGGCACTTTGAAGGCCAAAGGAATCGGGGAGACGTTCCTCGATTCCCCTCTTAGAGAGTGATTTAACCCATCTTAGCATCCCTCAAAGCACCCTGGGAACTGTAGTTTCCTATGGGAGGAGAATATTCAGCACAGCCTTTCCAATTGAACGCTGGGAGTTGTAGCTCTGAGAGGGTCTCCTTGGGAAACTGAACAAACTACAGTTCCCACAATGTCCCCCAAAGCACCCTGGAAATGATTGCTTGCTCTGGGCATTGAGGGTTGCGATTCCCTTGACAGAACTACAGTTCCCAAGCCCATTTCTCTTCTTAGAGAACTCTGGGAACTGTAGCTCATGGGGGGAACAGGGGTATCCTAAGGGCACTTAGTGCCCAGAATGCTGGGAACTGTAGCTTGCTCAGGGTGCCTGATTCCTTCTCCTTCCAGGCTACCGGAATGGGTTGGCACCACCGGGCGCCGCCTTGGCCCTCAACTTTGAAGGCACCACCTGCGGCTGGGAGGACATCAGCACGTCTAGGTATCGGTGGCGCCCGGGGCGGGGCGGAGGCTGGGTGTGCGCCGCCGACTCCCCCCCCCCCCTTGACCACACGCTGGGCACCAACCAGGGTAAACGTGCTTCATTTGAAGGGAGGGGAAGTATTGCTTAGCAGTTAGAGCACCCCTTTGACCTGGTGCCCCCGACCGACTCCACTCCCCCACCCTGAGCGACGCGGCCTCAGCATGTGAGCTCTGCGCCTGGTACAGCGTGGCCGAGACAGGTAAGCTTGGGGCGCTGGTGGTCGGAAACCCAACAGGCGCAGAGCCACCCGCTCGGCCTTTTCCCCGGTGTGGTGGGGGAAATGCCGCCTGGCCCGCTTCTCCTAATTCCATATCAATATTATATAACGTGTTTCTAAACTGTAGGACGTATCGTATCAGATAATTCTTATTTATTGATTTCCAGACTACTGACGCGCCTGGTAGGGAAAAGAAAGACCATCCTGACCATTCTTATCATTTACTGATGCCCTGCTTCCCATCCCCCATTGGAGAGTGATAAAAACGAGAGAGGCTGAGACCAGATGACAATTCGCAATCCTCACCGGGGTCAGACTAGATGACCCCCGGACCCCTCAACCCTCCGCCCTTCTCATTGGAGCTGAGCCAATGTCTGTAGAGTCTCCCTGTATTTCATTAAGCCTTAGGTCGGTCTCCTTCTGAGAGAAAAGTGTTGTTGTTCCAAGGAATCCTTGGAAGTATTATGACTATGAGAATATGGTGTTCCTTCTAAGAAAAATGCTATTAAAGGTAGAAGCTTCCATAGCCAGCAATTATCTGAGTCCAGTTTTAAATGCCCTCCCTCGTTTCAGTCGCTTTGTTTTTTCCCCTTCTTACTTCCGTGCCAGGTAAATTTACTCCCGCGTAAGCTTCCTTTAACAAGGAAACTCCAACCCCAACCCAACCCTCTATGTGCGCTTTTGTTTGATTATTTCCAGATCAGATCAGGAAATAAAGCTGCTCAGGGCTGGTGAGCCACTTCTCATGGCATGAGGGGCCAGATCTGGGCCACAAATTGGCCACCCCTGATTGATGTAAACAACAAACTAGCACATTACAATGCAAGAGGAAGTGGTACTTACAGAAGATCTCTCAAGGCTGTTTTAAAGATGATCCGGAGCAATGGCCAGCCACCAAGGCCAATGTAAATGCCCAGAGCAACTGCAATACTCCATGACCAGGCCAAGCCCAAAAAAATGCACCAGGCCAAGAGAACCAAGCGAGGCAGTGCAAACGCCAATCATACGCATTCTAGAGAAAGAGATAGGCTTCAGTGTTAACCACTAAGTTCATTTGTTTTGCATCAACGTTTTATTAAGTATGCAGTTGAGCAGTGTCAGAAACTCAAACTATATAAGCCAATTTTCATAGTTTTAGATGCCCCAAACTGAAAAACAAATGTGCATTTTTGAAAAACAACAACCCCGTAATAACCAATATTATTTTAGATTTTAAGATGAACTTTGTTTCATTAATTTTTTCTTTTACAGCTATGGATTGTAGGAAAGTTGTACCCAGCACAATGTCCAAAAAGCACTACATTTGTAGTGTTGTAGTGTTGTTGTTGTTACACTACATAAGAGACCCATAAATTGTATTCTTTATTGAGAAAGAACATTTCTTTGCAATAATTTTCACCATCGAAACCTTTTGATTGCATCATGCCCTAACGCTGAAAATGTAGGTTTCCTAAACCTAGTTTTTCCACCCGAAAAACTACATTTATACATTTTTTTAAGGCATTTATAAAATCTTTTGAGTGCTGGTGTCTTTTCCCCTGAAATCTTCATCATGTTATTGAAGCACATCGGAGCAGAGGCAGATGGGTCTTCGCAGCGGGACGGCTGGAAGGAGACGACCCAACTGGGGCTTACCCAGCTGGCCTTGCGACCCTCTGCATGCCGACAACTGCAACTAACTTAAAGGAATGCTATTTCTCTTCTTTCTGAAGCACTTTCCAAAGATGGTGGGTGAGTATATATTGGGAAGGGACCCCAAGGGTCATCTAGTCCAACCTGCTACAAGGCAGGAATTTGCAGGTGTCCCTTACGGGGATCAACCTCACAACCTTTGTGTCCACAGCACAGCTAGATGCTGCACTCTTAAATGGCACTTTGAAGGCTAAAGGCTTAAATGGCACTTTGAAGGCCAAAGGAATCGGGGAGACGTTCCTCGATTCCCCTCTTAGAGAGTGATTTAACCCATCTTAGCATCCCTCAAAGCACCCTGGGAACTGTAGTTTCCTATGGGAGGAGAATATTCAGCACAGCCTTTCCAATTGAACGCTGGGAGTTGTAGCTCTGAGAGGGTCTCCTTGGGAAACTGAACAAACTACAGTTCCCACAATGTCCCCCAAAGCACCCTGGAAATGATTGCTTGCTCTGGGCATTGAGGGTTGCGATTCCCTTGACAGAACTACAGTTCCCAAGCCCATTTCTCTTCTTAGAGAACTCTGGGAACTGTAGCTCATGGGGGGAACAGGGGTATCCTAAGGGCACTTAGTGCCCAGAATGCTGGGAACTGTAGCTTGCTCAGGGCGCCTGATTCCTTCTCCTTCCAGGCTACCGGAATGGGTTGGCACCACCGGGCGCCACCTTGGCCCTCAACTTTGAAGGCACCACCTGCGGCTGGGAGGACATCAGCACGTCTAGGTACCGGTGGCGCCCGGGGCGGGGCGGAGGCTGGGTGTGCGCCGCCGACTCCCCCCCCCTTGACCACACGCTGGGCACCAACCAGGGTAAACGTGCTTCATTTGAAGGGAGGGGAAGTATTGCTTAGCAGTTAGAGCACCCCTTTGACCTGGTGCCCCCGACCGACTCCACTCCCCCACCCTGAGCGACGCGGCCTCAGCATGTGAGCTCTGCGCCTGGTACAGCGTGGCTGAGACAGGTAAGCTTGGGGCGCTGGTGGTCGGAAACCCAACAGGCGCAGAGCCACCCGCTCGGCCTTTTCCCCGGTGTGGTGGGGGAAATGCCGCCTGGCCCGCTTCTCCTAATTCCATATCAATATTATATAACGTGTTTCTAAACTGTAGGACGTATCGTATCAGATAATTCTTATTTATTGATTTCCAGACTACTGACGCGCCTGGTAGGGAAAAGAAAGACCATCCTGACCATTCTTATCATTTACTGATGCCCTGCTTCCCATCCCCCATTGGAGAGTGATAAAAACGAGAGAGGCTGAGACCAGATGACAATTCGCAATCCTCACCGGGGTCAGACTAGATGACCCCCGGACCCCTCAACCCTCCGCCCTTCTCATTGGAGCTGAGCCAATGTCTGTAGAGTCTCCCTGTATTTCATTAAGCCTTAGGTCGGTCTCCTTCTGAGAGAAAAGTGTTGTTGTTCCAAGGAATCCTTGGAAGTATTATGACTATGAGAATATGGTGTTCCTTCTAAGAAAAATGCTATTAAAGGTAGAAGCTTCCATAGCCAGCAATTATCTGAGTCCAGTTTTAAATGCCCTCCCTCGTTTCAGTCGCTTTGTTTTTTCCCCTTCTTACTTCCGTGCCAGGTAAATTTACTCCCGCGTAAGCTTCCTTTAACAAGGAAACTCCAACCCCAACCCAACCCTCTATGTGCGCTTTTGTTTGATTATTTCCAGATCAGATCAGGAAATAAAGCTGCTCAGGGCTGGTGAGCCACTTCTCATGGCATGAGGGGCCAGATCTGGGCCACAAATTGGCCACCCCTGATTGATGTAAACAACAAACTAGCACATTACAATGCAAGAGGAAGTGGTACTTACAGAAGATCTCTCAAGGCTGTTTTAAAGATGATCCGGAGCAATGGCCAGCCACCAAGGCCAATGTAAATGCCCAGAGCAACTGCAATACTCCATGACCAGGCCAAGCCCAAAAAAATGCACCAGGCCAAGAGAACCAAGCGAGGCAGTGCAAACGCCAATCATACGCATTCTAGAGAAAGAGATAGGCTTCAGTGTTAACCACTAAGTTCATTTGTTTTGCATCAACGTTTTATTAAGTATGCAGTTGAGCAGTGTCAGAAACTCAAACTATATAAGCCAATTTTCATAGTTTTAGATGCCCCAAACTGAAAAACAAATGTGCATTTTTGAAAAACAACAACCCCGTAATAACCAATATTATTTTAGATTTTAAGATGAACTTTGTTTCATTAATTTTTTCTTTTACAGCTATGGATTGTAGGAAAGTTGTACCCAGCACAATGTCCAAAAAGCACTACATTTGTAGTGTTGTAGTTGTTACACTACATAAGAGACCCATAAATTGTATTCTTTATTGAGAAAGAACATTTCTTTGCAATAATTTTCACCATCGAAACCTTTTGATTGCATCATGCCCTAACGCTGAAAATGTAGGTTTCCTAAACCTAGTTTTTCCACCCAAAAAACTACATTTATACATTTTTTTTTAGGCATTTATAAAATCTTTTGAGTGCTGGTGTCTTTTCCCCTGAAATCTTCATCATGTTATTGAAGCACATCGGAGCAGAGGCAGATGGGTCTTCGCAGCGGGACGGCTGGAAGGAGACGACCCAACTGGGGCTACCCAGCTGGCCTTGCGACCCTCTGCATGCCGACAACTGCAACTAACTTAAAGGAATGCTATTTCTCTTCTTTCTGAAGCACTTTCCAAAGATGGTGGGTGAGTATATATTGGGAAGGGACCCCAAGGGTCATCTAGTCCAACCTGCTACAAGGCAGGAATTTGCAGGTGTCCCTTACGGGGATCAACCTCACAACCTTTGTGTCCACAGCACAGCTAGATGCTGCACTCTTCAATGGCACTTTGAAGGCTGTTTAGGTATGGCTGAGGGATCCACACTTCTCCTGCAGCTGCAAGTTAAGTTACGCCATGAAGCACCCCTTGCCATCCCCTTTTGCTGACTGAGAGCAGAGGAAGTGCTGCCTAAAGTTCTCGGGGTGATTGCACATATGCTAATAACATTTCTACCTCCAGGCAAAGGAAAAAACATGAGCCTACTCTGAAGGCTCATAAATGTAGAAAGTGCTTTTATTTAGAGCACCTCTCTTAACATTGCAAGCTGCTGCAAGTGTCCAAAACTGCTGTGAAGTTGCTGGTTTGTAAATATTAATTATTCCTACTTTATTAATCTGAATTACTCAAATGGCTTTTAGTGCTGGCCACTACAGCAGGGGCTGATCCCCATTTATTCTTGTGGTGTTCAATTCAGAGTATCTGTTAAAAAAATCAAACAGAAAGCAACGGCGGGTTGCCATTAAGGCTGGGGGGGGAGGGAGCAAACTGGGTCTTCTAGACCCAAACTGGGATTTTGGATGCTCCATTAGACAAATTAGCCAGCTCACTGCCTATCTAATTCACCGGGCATTCAATTATTTGCTTGCAAATTAATTATCTTTTTAAATTTTATGCCATTTCCAAAACATTTATCTTAAGATGTAACGTGCAAGCGTACCACTTTTCGATGCTGATTAATCTCCGCTTGGATTATGTGGATATATCGATAGGTGAAAGAATTGGTGTCTTGAGTAATTACTTGGTTAAAGCAATGGTTCAGCGGAAGAAATTAAGTTTTCAACACATTGCTTTGTCACCTTTAGATAGCCTAACAAGAAAAGGAAAAAGGAGACAAACCTCACTAACATGGGTGAAGCCAGAAGGTGCTGCCCTACCCCAATCAAATAAATAAAAATACTTTACTGTATTTTTACCGTACTGTACTGTGCTGGTTAGGGGGGCGGGGCGGTGTTATATCAGGACTGGGGTTGTTTAAAAATGTTCTTAAGTGTTATATGTCAATTTCTATTTATATTTTTTCTCTTTTACCTTCATGCCTGCAGCTGACTTTTCCTCTACCTCCTCTTCTCCCTTCATCAGGCGAAGCTTCCTCCTCCTCCTTTTCAGAGCAGGAATTCAACAGAGCCCATACAGACATAAGAAATATCAGTAGGGTCGATTATTTTCACAAGAAGGGAAAGGGGGGGTCCACGTAAAAGGAGACATACAATATGTCAAGCACAGATAGTAGTGAAAGAAATAATAAAGTGGGAAAGGAGACTCTCTTCCCTATGAGCCATCATACGACTAACTGGAAGAAAGTCCGCGTGGCTCTTGAAAGAGCGTGTGGCTCTTGCTGGCTTTTCCGGGAGGTGGGGGAAGGGACAGAGGGCAGCCCATCAGTCCCTCCCCCCACCTACCAGAAAAGCCCCCAAGAGCCGTGTTTCCTTTAAAGAGCTGCACAGAGCGTGTGTGCGGCTCTTGGGGGAAAAACACATTTCTCCAGTTAGTCGTATAATGGTCAGGTGCGTCTTATGGAGCGAAAAATATGGTGCCTGGTTACAAAAACACTGCTTTAAAAAGTGGTTCATCCGTCAGTGACGGGCTGCTGTTCTCCCTCCTCGGGGAAACGCCTGCAAGCGCCGCACACACGCTCCGGGATGCATACAGGCTCTGCTCAGCGCTCCCTTTAAAGAATATTTTTTTCTTGTATTCCCCCTCTAAAAACTAGGTGTGTCTTTATGGTCAGGTGCGTCTTATGGAGCGAAAAATATGGTGCCTGGTTACAAAACCACTGCTTAAAGAAGTGCTTCATCTGAACAATACTTTGTTTCAGATACAGTTTTTTCACTATATTGTTTCAGATACAGTTTTCAATACACTGCTTGGTCACCCTTGGTTAGGCTCACAAAGGCGGCCTGAGGGGGAAAGCAATGGAGATCTGAACTCACAGCCAGTTACTCTGGAGTTGCTGTAGCCAAGGGGAGCTTCCCCGCCCCAATTCAAATAAATAAAAATACTATACTGTTAAGGCTTAGGGGGGAAGAGGCCATGTCCCACTTGGGTGGGTGTGATTTATAATAATAATAATAATAATAATAATAATAATAATAATTTAACATTTAATGATAATGATAATTTATTACTATTTCCCAGCCACCAACAGAATATTTAAAAAAACGATAAAACATAATATACTACAAACTTCCCTAACCCTTTTATAAGAATAACAATTATAATAATGATAACAATTTAAACATTAATGATAATCATAATTTATTATCCTTCCCCAGCCACTGTGGGCTGCTCCCAACAGAATATTAAAAACGCGACAAAATAATATATATTACAAACTCCACTAAGCCTTTTATTATAATAACTAAAAAGTAGTAATTTAAAAAGTAATGATAATAATAATTTATTACGATTCCCCAGCCAACAGAATACAATATTAAAAACACGACAAAACTTACCAGCTTCCTTCGCGTGTGAGAAACACTGAGGAGAAAACAGGTGTAGAGAAAAAGCGGCAAATGGCTGGCTCCGCCCACAGCCCGACCTGTGATTGGCCAAAAGGCCAACCTATTGCTGCCGAGATTTTGAGTGTTGCTGGGGCTGCTTGTGATTGTTGCTGGGGGAAGAAAGGGCAGAAGACTCACCATCGCCGCCATGTTGGTTGAGGGCAGCGGGGCCTGGCCTGACCGTTGGGTGGTGCTGGTCTCCCTCGTTAGGTGGGCCCATCGTTGGGGGTCCCTGCGGAGAAGGAAGGCCGGAGGGCCCCCCCATCCCCAACAGTGCCTGAGGGGCCTGGTTTCGCCTAATTATTATTAATGATTATCCTCATTATTCGCCTTCTCCTTATTCTCCTCCTCCTCGCAGCGTTTCCCTGAGCGCTGCTTCCAAGCTCCCTCAGGAGCAGCCCAGGTAGACTGCCTCTGGCCCAGGAGGCTCCGCCAGAGCAGAAGAGGCGCCTGGGGTGCCAGGGGAGTCCCACGTCTTTTGGGGTGCAGGGGCCAAAGTCCTGGTTTCTGCCTCCGCCCCGCCGGCTTTTGGCCCGCCTCGCCCTGCAGGTAAGTTGCAGATAACACATCTTAGCATCCCTCAAAGCACCCTGGGAACTGTAGTTTCCTACGGGAGGAGAATATTCAGCACAGCCTTTCCAATCGAACGCTGGGAGTTGTAGCTCTGAGAGGGTCTCCTTGGGAAACTGAACAAACTACAGTTCCCACAATGTCCCCCAAAGCACCCTGGAAATGATTGCTTGCTCTGGGCATTGAGGGTTGCGATTCCCTTGACAGAACTACAGTTCCCAAGCCCATTTCTCTTCTTAGAGAACTCTGGGAACTGTAGCTCATGCGGGGAACAGGGGTCTCCTAAGGGCACAGTGCCCAGAATGCTGGGAACTGTAGCTTGCTCAGGGCGCCTGATTCCTTCTCCTTCCAGGCTACCGGAATGGGTTGGCACCACCGGGCGCCGCCTTGGCCCTCAACTTTGAAGGCACCACCTGCGGCTGGGAGGACATCAGCACGTCTAGGTACCGGTGGCGCCCGGGGCGGGGCGGAGGCTGGGTGTGCGCCGCCGACTCCCCCCCCCCCCTTGACCACACGCTGGGCACCAACCAGGGTAAACGTGCTTCATTTGAAGGGAGGGGAAGTATTGCTTAGCAGTGAGAGCACCCCTTTGACCTGGTGCCCCCGACCGACTCCACTCCCCCACCCTGAGCGACGCGGCCTCAGCATGTGAGCTCTGCGCCTGGTACAGCGTGGCCGAGACAGGTAAGCTTGGGGCGCTGGTGGTCGGAAACCCAACAGGCGCAGAGCCACCCGCTCGGCCTTTTCCCCGGTGTGGTGGGGGAAATGCCGCCTGGCCCGCTTCTCCTAATTCCATATCAATATTATATAACGTGTTTCTAAACTGTAGGACGTATCGTATCAGATAATTCTTATTTATTGATTTCCAGACTACTGACGCGCCTGGTAGGGAAAAGAAAGACCATCCTGACCATTCTTATCATTTACTGATGCCCTGCTTCCCATCCCCCATTGGAGAGTGATAAAAACGAGAGAGGCTGAGACCAGATGACAATTCGCAATCCTCACCGGGGTCAGACTAGATGACCCCCGGACCCCTCAACCCTCCGCCCTTCTCATTGGAGCTGAGCCAATGTCTGTAGAGTCTCCCTGTATTTCATTAAGCCTTAGGTCGGTCTCCTTCTGAGAGAAAAGTGTTGTTGTTCCAAGGAATCCTTGGAAGTATTATGACTATGAGAATATGGTGTTCCTTCTAAGAAAAATGCTATTAAAGGTAGAAGCTTCCATAGCCAGCAATTATCTGAGTCCAGTTTTAAATGCCCTCCCTCGTTTCAGTCGCTTTGTTTTTTCCCCTTCTTACTTCCGTGCCAGGTAAATTTACTCCCGCGTAAGCTTCCTTTAACAAGGAAACTCCAACCCCAACCCAACCCTCTATGTGCGCTTTTGTTTGATTATTTCCTGATCAGATCAGGAAATAAAGCTGCTCAGGGCTGGTGAGCCACTTCTCATGGCATGAGGGGCCAGATCTGGGCCACAAATTGGCCACCCCTGATTGATGTAAACAACAAACTAGCACATTACAATGCAAGAGGAAGTGGTACTTACAGAAGATCTCTCAAGGCTGTTTTAAAGATGATCCGGAGCAATGGCCAGCCACCAATGCCAATGTAAATGCCCAGAGCAACTGCAATACTCCATGACCAGGCCAAGCCCAAAAAAATGCACCAGGCCAAGAGAACCAAGCGAGGCAGTGCAAACGCCAATCATACGCATTCTAGAGAAAGAGATAGGCTTCAGTGTTAACCACTAAGTTCATTTGTTTTGCATCAACGTTTTATTAAGTATGCAGTTGAGCAGTGTCAGAAACTCAAACTATATAAGCCAATTTTCATAGTTTTAGATGCCCCAAACTGAAAAACAAATGTGCATTTTTGAAAAACAACAACCCCATAATAACCAATATTATTTTAGATTTTAAGATGAACTTTGTTTCATTAATTTTTTCTTTTACAGCTATGGATTGTAGGAAAGTTGTACCCAGCACAATGTCCAAAAAGCACTACATTTGTAGTGTTGTAGTGTTGTTGTTGTTACACTACATAAGAGACCCATAAATTGTATTCTTTATTGAGAAAGAACATTTCTTTGCAATAATTTTCACCATCGAAACCTTTTGATTGCATCATGCCCTAACGCTGAAAATGTAGGTTTCCTAAACCTAGTTTTTCCACCCGAAAAACTACATTTATACATTTTTTTAAGGCATTTATAAAATCTTTTGAGTGCTGGTGTCTTTTCCCCTGAAATCTTCATCATGTTATTGAAGCACATCGGAGCAGAGGCAGATGGGTCTTCGCAGCGGGACGGCTGGAAGGAGACGACCCAACTGGGGCTACCCAGCTGGCCTTGCGACCCTCTGCATGCCGACAACTGCAACTAACTTAAAGGAATGCTATTTCTCTTCTTTCTGAAGCACTTTCCAAAGATGGTGGGTGAGTATATATTGGGAAGGGACCCCAAGGGTCATCTAGTCCAACCTGCTACAAGGCAGGAATTTGCAGGTGTCCCTTACGGGGCTCAACCTCACAACCTTTGTGTCCACAGCACAGCTAGATGCTGCACTCTTAAATGGCACTTTGAAGGCTAAAGGCTTAAATGGCACTTTGAAGGCCAAAGGAATCGGGGAGACGTTCCTCGATTCCCCTCTTAGAGAGTGATTTAACCCATCTTAGCATCCCTCAAAGCACCCTGGGAACTGTAGTTTCCTATGGGAGGAGAATATTCAGCACAGCCTTTCCAATTGAACGCTGGGAGTTGTAGCTCTGAGAGGGTCTCCTTGGGAAACTGAACAAACTACAGTTCCCACAATGTCCCCCAAAGCACCCTGGAAATGATTGCTTGCTCTGGGCATTGAGGGTTGCGATTCCCTTGACAGAACTACAGTTCCCAAGCCCATTTCTCTTCTTAGAGAACTCTGGGAACTGTAGCTCATGGGGGGAACAGGGGTATCCTAAGGGCACTTAGTGCCCAGAATGCTGGGAACTGTAGCTTGCTCAGGGTGCCTGATTCCTTCTCCTTCCAGGCTACCGGAATGGGTTGGCACCACCGGGCGCCGCCTTGGCCCTCAACTTTGAAGGCACCACCTGCGGCTGGGAGGACATCAGCACGTCTAGGTATCGGTGGCGCCCGGGGCGGGGCGGAGGCTGGGTGTGCGCCGCCGACTCCCCCCCCCCCTTGACCACACGCTGGGCACCAACCAGGGTAAACGTGCTTCATTTGAAGGGAGGGGAAGTATTGCTTAGCAGTTAGAGCACCCCTTTGACCTGGTGCCCCCGACCGACTCCACTCCCCCACCCTGAGCGACGCGGCCTCAGCATGTGAGCTCTGCGCCTGGTACAGCGTGGCCGAGACAGGTAAGCTTGGGGCGCTGGTGGTCGGAAACCCAACAGGCGCAGAGCCACCCGCTCGGCCTTTTCCCCGGTGTGGTGGGGGAAATGCCGCCTGGCCCGCTTCTCCTAATTCCATATCAATATTATATAACGTGTTTCTAAACTGTAGGACGTATCGTATCAGATAATTCTTATTTATTGATTTCCAGACTACTGACGCGCCTGGTAGGGAAAAGAAAGACCATCCTGACCATTCTTATCATTTACTGATGCCCTGCTTCCCATCCCCCATTGGAGAGTGATAAAAACGAGAGAGGCTGAGACCAGATGACAATTCGCAATCCTCACCGGGGTCAGACTAGATGACCCCCGGACCCCTCAACCCTCCGCCCTTCTCATTGGAGCTGAGCCAATGTCTGTAGAGTCTCCCTGTATTTCATTAAGCCTTAGGTCGGTCTCCTTCTGAGAGAAAAGTGTTGTTGTTCCAAGGAATCCTTGGAAGTATTATGACTATGAGAATATGGTGTTCCTTCTAAGAAAAATGCTATTAAAGGTAGAAGCTTCCATAGCCAGCAATTATCTGAGTCCAGTTTTAAATGCCCTCCCTCGTTTCAGTCGCTTTGTTTTTTCCCCTTCTTACTTCCGTGCCAGGTAAATTTACTCCCGCGTAAGCTTCCTTTAACAAGGAAACTCCAACCCCAACCCAACCCTCTATGTGCGCTTTTGTTTGATTATTTCCAGATCAGATCAGGAAATAAAGCTGCTCAGGGCTGGTGAGCCACTTCTCATGGCATGAGGGGCCAGATCTGGGCCACAAATTGGCCACCCCTGATTGATGTAAACAACAAACTAGCACATTACAATGCAAGAGGAAGTGGTACTTACAGAAGATCTCTCAAGGCTGTTTTAAAGATGATCCGGAGCAATGGCCAGCCACCAATGCCAATGTAAATGCCCAGAGCAACTGCAATACTCCATGACCAGGCCAAGCCCAAAAAAATGCACCAGGCCAAGAGAACCAAGCGAGGCAGTGCAAACGCCAATCATACGCATTCTAGAGAAAGAGATAGGCTTCAGTGTTAACCACTAAGTTCATTTGTTTTGCATCAACGTTTTATTAAGTATGCAGTTGAGCAGTGTCAGAAACTCAAACTATATAAGCCAATTTTCATAGTTTTAGATGCCCCAAACTGAAAAACAAATGTGCATTTTTGAAAAACAACAACCCCGTAATAACCAATATTATTTTAGATTTTAAGATGAACTTTGTTTCATTAATTTTTTCTTTTACAGCTATGGATTGTAGGAAAGTTGTACCCAGCACAATGTCCAAAAAGCACTACATTTGTAGTGTTGTAGTTGTTACACTACATAAGAGACCCATAAATTGTATTCTTTATTGAGAAAGAACATTTCTTTGCAATAATTTTCACCATCGAAACCTTTTGATTGCATCATGCCCTAACGCTGAAAATGTAGGTTTCCTAAACCTAGTTTTTCCACCCAAAAAACTACATTTATACATTTTTTTTTAGGCATTTATAAAATCTTTTGAGTGCTGGTGTCTTTTCCCCTGAAATCTTCATCATGTTATTGAAGCACATCGGAGCAGAGGCAGATGGGTCTTCGCAGCGGGACGGCTGGAAGGAGACGACCCAACTGGGGCTACCCAGCTGGCCTTGCGACCCTCTGCATGCCGACAACTGCAACTAACTTAAAGGAATGCTATTTCTCTTCTTTCTGAAGCACTTTCCAAAGATGGTGGGTGAGTATATATTGGGAAGGGACCCCAAGGGTCATCTAGTCCAACCTGCTACAAGGCAGGAATTTGCAGGTGTCCCTTACGGGGATCAACCTCACAACCTTTGTGTCCACAGCACAGCTAGATGCTGCACTCTTAAATGGCACTTTGAAGGCTGTTTAGGTATGGCTGAGGGATCCACACTTCTCCTGCAGCTGCAAGTTAAGTTACGCCATGAAGCACCCCTTGCCATCCCCTTTTGCTGACTGAGAGCAGAGGAAGTGCTGCCTAAAGTTCTCGGGGTGATTGCACATATGCTAATAACATTTCTACCTCCAGGCAAAGGAAAAAACATGAGCCTACTCTGAAGGCTCATAAATGTAGAAAGTGCTTTTATTTAGAGCACCTCTCTTAACATTGCAAGCTGCTGCAAGTGTCCAAAACTGCTGTGAAGTTGCTGGTTTGTAAATATTAATTATTCCTACTTTATTAATCTGAATTACTCAAATGGCTTTTAGTGCTGGCCACTACAGCAGGGGCTGATCCCCATTTATTCTTGTGGTGTTCAATTCAGAGTATCTGTTAAAAAAATCAAACAGAAAGCAACGGCGGGTTGCCATTAAGGCTGGGGGGGGAGGGAGCAAACTGGGTCTTCTAGACCCAAACTGGGATTTTGGATGCTCCATTAGACAAATTAGCCAGCTCACTGCCTATCTAATTCACCGGGCATTCAATTATTTGCTTGCAAATTAATTATCTTTTTAAATTTTATGCCATTTCCAAAACATTTATCTTAAGATGTAACGTGCAAGCGTACCACTTTTCGATGCTGATTAATCTCCGCTTGGATTATGTGGATATATCGATAGGTGAAAGAATTGGTGTCTTGAGTAATTACTTGGTTAAAGCAATGGTTCAGCGGAAGAAATTAAGTTTTCAACACATTGCTTTGTCACCTTTAGATAGCCTAACAAGAAAAGGAAAAAGGAGACAAACCTCACTAACATGGGTGAAGCCAGAAGGTGCTGCCCTACCCCAATCAAATAAATAAAAATACTTTACTGTATTTTTACCGTACTGTACTGTGCTGGTTAGGGGGGCGGGGCGGTGTTGTATCAGGACTGGGGTTGTTTAAAAATGTTCTTAAGTGTTATATGTCAATTTCTATTTATATTTTTTCTCTTTTACCTTCATGCCTGCAGCTGACTTTTCCTCTACCTCCTCTTCTCCCTTCATCAGGCGAAGCTTCCTCCTCCTCCTTTTCAGAGCAGGAATTCAACAGAGCCCATACAGACATAAGAAATATCAGTAGGGTCGATTATTTTCACAAGAAGGGAAAGGGGGGGTCCACGTAAAAGGAGACATACAATATGTCAAGCACAGATAGTAGTGAAAGAAATAATAAAGTGGGAAAGGAGACTCTCTTCCCTATGAGCCATCATACGACTAACTGGAAGAAAGTCCGCGTGGCTCTTGAAAGAGCGTGTGGCTCTTGCTGGCTTTTCCGGGAGGTGGGGGAAGGGACAGAGGGCAGCCCATCAGTCCCTCCCCCCACCTACCAGAAAAGCCCCCAAGAGCCGTGTTTCCTTTAAAGAGCTGCACAGAGCGTGTGTGCGGCTCTTGGGGGAAAAACACATTTCTCCAGTTAGTCGTATAATGGTCAGGTGCGTCTTATGGAGCGAAAAATATGGTGCCTGGTTACAAAAACACTGCTTTAAAAAGTGGTTCATCCGTCAGTGACGGGCTGCTGTTCTCCCTCCTCGGGGAAACGCCTGCAAGCGCCGCACACACGCTCCGGGATGCATACAGGCTCTGCTCAGCGCTCCCTTTAAAGAATATTTTTTTCTTGTATTCCCCCTCTAAAAACTAGGTGTGTCTTTATGGTCAGGTGCGTCTTATGGAGCGAAAAATATGGTGCCTGGTTACAAAACCACTGCTTAAAGAAGTGCTTCATCTGAACAATACTTTGTTTCAGATACAGTTTTTTCACTATATTGTTTCAGATACAGTTTTCAATACACTGCTTGGTCACCCTTGGTTAGGCTCACAAAGGCGGCCTGAGGGGGAAAGCAATGGAGATCTGAACTCACAGCCAGTTACTCTGGAGTTGCTGTAGCCAAGGGGAGCTTCCCCGCCCCAATTCAAATAAATAAAAATACTATACTGTTAAGGCTTAGGGGGGAAGAGGCCATGTCCCACTTGGGTGGGTGTGATTTATAATAATAATAATAATAATAATAATAATTTAACATTTAATGATAATGATAATTTATTACTATTTCCCAGCCACCAACAGAATATTTAAAAAAACGATAAAACATAATATACTACAAACTTCCCTAACCCTTTTATAAGAATAACAATTATAATAATGATAACAATTTAAACATTAATGATAATCATAATTTATTATCCTTCCCCAGCCACTGTGGGCTGCTCCCAACAGAATATTAAAAACGCGACAAAATAATATATATTACAAACTCCACTAAGCCTTTTATTATAATAACTAAAAAGTAGTAATTTAAAAAGTAATGATAATAATAATTTATTACGATTCCCCAGCCAACAGAATACAATATTAAAAACACGACAAAACTTACCAGCTTCCTTCGCGTGTGAGAAACACTGAGGAGAAAACAGGTGTAGAGAAAAAGCGGCAAATGGCTGGCTCCGCCCACAGCCCGACCTGTGATTGGCCAAAAGGCCAACCTATTGCTGCCGAGATTTTGAGTGTTGCTGGGGCTGCTTGTGATTGTTGCTGGGGGAAGAAAGGGCAGAAGACTCACCATCGCCGCCATGTTGGTTGAGGGCAGCGGGGCCTGGCCTGACCGTTGGGTGGTGCTGGTCTCCCTCGTTAGGTGGGCCCATCGTTGGGGGTCCCTGCGGAGAAGGAAGGCCGGAGGGCCCCCCCATCCCCAACAGTGCCTGAGGGGCCTGGTTTCGCCTAATTATTATTAATGATTATCCTCATTATTCGCCTTCTCCTTATTCTCCTCCTCCTCGCAGCGTTTCCCTGAGCGCTGCTTCCAAGCTCCCTCAGGAGCAGCCCAGGTAGACTGCCTCTGGCCCAGGAGGCTCCGCCAGAGCAGAAGAGGCGCCTGGGGTGCCAGGGGAGTCCCACGTCTTTTGGGGTGCAGGGGCCAAAGTCCTGGTTTCTGCCTCCGCCCCGCCGGCTTTTGGCCCGCCTCGCCCTGCAGGTAAGTTGCAGATAACACATCTTAGCATCCCTCAAAGCACCCTGGGAACTGTAGTTTCCTACGGGAGGAGAATATTCAGCACAGCCTTTCCAATCGAACGCTGGGAGTTGTAGCTCTGAGAGGGTCTCCTTGGGAAACTGAACAAACTACAGTTCCCACAATGTCCCCCAAAGCACCCTGGAAATGATTGCTTGCTCTGGGCATTGAGGGTTGCGATTCCCTTGACAGAACTACAGTTCCCAAGCCCATTTCTCTTCTTAGAGAACTCTGGGAACTGTAGCTCATGCGGGGAACAGGGGTCTCCTAAGGGCACAGTGCCCAGAATGCTGGGAACTGTAGCTTGCTCAGGGCGCCTGATTCCTTCTCCTTCCAGGCTACCGGAATGGGTTGGCACCGCCGGGCGCCGCCTTGGCCCTCAACTTTGAAGGCACCACCTGCGGCTGGGAGGACATCAGCACGTCTGGGTACCGGTGGCACCCAGGGCAGGGCGGAGGCTGGGTGTGCGCCGCCGACTCCCCCCCCCTCGACCACACGCTGGGCACCAACCAGGGTAAACGTGCTTCATTTGAAGGGAGGGGAAGTATTGCTTAGCAGTTAGAGCACCCCTTTGACCTGGTGCCCCCGACCGACTCCACTCCCCCACCCTGAGCGACGCGGCCTCAGCATGTGAGCTCTGCGCCTGGTACAGCGTGGCTGAGACAGGTAAGCTTGGGGCGCTGGTGGTCGGAAACCCAACAGGCGCAGAGCCACCCGCTCGGCCTTTTCCCCGGTGTGGTGGGGGAAATGCCGCCTGGCCCGCTTCTCCTAATTCCATATCAATATTATATAACGTGTTTCTAAACTGTAGGACGTATCGTATCAGATAATTCTTATTTATTGATTTCCAGACTACTGACGCGCCTGGTAGGGAAAAGAAAGACCATCCTGACCATTCTTATCATTTACTGATGCCCTGCTTCCCATCCCCCATTGGAGAGTGATAAAAACGAGAGAGGCTGAGACCAGATGACAATTCGCAATCCTCACCGGGGTCAGACTAGATGACCCCCGGACCCCTCAACCCTCCGCCCTTCTCATTGGAGCTGAGCCAATGTCTGTAGAGTCTCCCTGTATTTCATTAAGCCTTAGGTCGGTCTCCTTCTGAGAGAAAAGTGTTGTTGTTCCAAGGAATCCTTGGAAGTATTATGACTATGAGAATATGGTGTTCCTTCTAAGAAAAATGCTATTAAAGGTAGAAGCTTCCATAGCCAGCAATTATCTGAGTCCAGTTTTAAATGCCCTCCCTCGTTTCAGTCGCTTTGTTTTTTCCCCTTCTTACTTCCGTGCCAGGTAAATTTACTCCCGCGTAAGCTTCCTTTAACAAGGAAACTCCAACCCCAACCCAACCCTCTATGTGCGCTTTTGTTTGATTATTTCCTGATCAGATCAGGAAATAAAGCTGCTCAGGGCTGGTGAGCCACTTCTCATGGCATGAGGGGCCAGATCTGGGCCACAAATTGGCCACCCCTGATTGATGTAAACAACAAACTAGCACATTACAATGCAAGAGGAAGTGGTACTTACAGAAGATCTCTCAAGGCTGTTTTAAAGATGATCCGGAGCAATGGCCAGCCACCAATGCCAATGTAAATGCCCAGAGCAACTGCAATACTCCATGACCAGGCCAAGCCCAAAAAAATGCACCAGGCCAAGAGAACCAAGCGAGGCAGTGCAAACGCCAATCATACGCATTCTAGAGAAAGAGATAGGCTTCAGTGTTAACCACTAAGTTCATTTGTTTTGCATCAACGTTTTATTAAGTATGCAGTTGAGCAGTGTCAGAAACTCAAACTATATAAGCCAATTTTCATAGTTTTAGATGCCCCAAACTGAAAAACAAATGTGCATTTTTGAAAAACAACAACCCCGTAATAACCAATATTATTTTAGAGTTTAAGATGAACTTTGTTTCATTAATTTTTTCTTTTACAGCTATGGATTGTAGGAAAGTTGTACCCAGCACAATGTCCAAAAAGCACTACATTTGTAGTGTTGTAGTGTTGTAGTTGTTACACTACATAAGAGACCCATAAATTGTATTCTTTATTGAGAAAGAACATTTCTTTGCAATAATTTTCACCATCGAAACCTTTTGATTGCATCATGCCCTAACGCTGAAAATGTAGGTTTCCTAAACCTAGTTTTTCCACCCGAAAAACTACATTTATACATTTTTTTAAGGCATTTATAAAATCTTTTGAGTGCTGGTGTCTTTTCCCCTGAAATCTTCATCATGTTATTGAAGCACATCGGAGCAGAGGCAGATGGGTCTTCGCAGCGGGACGGCTGGAAGGAGACGACCCAACTGGGGCTACCCAGCTGGCCTTGCGACCCTCTGCATGCCGACAACCGCAACTAACTTAAAGGAATGCTATTTCTCTTCTTTCTGAAGCACTTTCCAAAGATGGTGGGTGAGTATATATTGGGAAGGGACCCCAAGGGTCATCTAGTCCAACCTGCTACAAGGCAGGAATTTGCAGGTGTCCCTTACGGGGCTCAACCTCACAACCTTTGTGTCCACAGCACAGCTAGATGCTGCACTCTTAAATGGCACTTTGAAGGCTAAAGGCTTAAATGGCACTTTGAAGGCCAAAGGAATCGGGGAGACGTTCCTCGATTCCCCTCTTAGAGAGTGATTTAACCCATCTTAGCATCCCTCAAAGCACCCTGGGAACTGTAGTTTCCTATGGGAGGAGAATATTCAGCACAGCCTTTCCAATTGAACGCTGGGAGTTGTAGCTCTGAGAGGGTCTCCTTGGGAAACTGAACAAACTACAGTTCCCACAATGTCCCCCAAAGCACCCTGGAAATGATTGCTTGCTCTGGGCATTGAGGGTTGCGATTCCCTTGACAGAACTACAGTTCCCAAGCCCATTTCTCTTCTTAGAGAACTCTGGGAACTGTAGCTCATGGGGGGAACAGGGGTATCCTAAGGGCACTTAGTGCCCAGAATGCTGGGAACTGTAGCTTGCTCAGGGCGCCTGATTCCTTCTCCTTCCAGGCTACCGGAATGGGTTGGCACCACCGGGCGCCGCCTTGGCCCTCAACTTTGAAGGCACCACCTGCGGCTGGGAGGACATCAGCACGTCTGGGTACCGGTGGCACCCAGGGCAGGGCGGAGGCTGGGTGTGCGCCACCGACTCCCCCCCCCCCCTTCGACCACACGCTGGGCACCAACCAGGGTAAACGTGCTTCATTTGAAGGGAGGGGAAGTATTGCTTAGCAGTTAGAGCACCCCTTTGACCTGGTGTCCCCGACCGACTCCACTCCCCCACCCTGAGCGACGCGGCCTCAGCATGTGAGCTCTGCGCCTGGTACAGCGTGGCCGAGACAGGTAAGCTTGCGGCGCTGGTGGTCGGAAACCCAACAGGCGCAGAGCCACCCGCTCGGCCTTTTCCCCGGTGTGGTGGGGGAAATGCCGCCTGGCCCGCTTCTCCTAATTCCATATCAATATTATATAACGTGTTTCTAAACTGTAGGACGTATCGTATCAGATAATTCTTATTTATTGATTTCCAGACTACTGACGCGCCTGGTAGGGAAAAGAAAGACCATCCTGACCATTCTTATCATTTACTGATGCCCTGCTTCCCATCCCCCATTGGAGAGTGATAAAAACGAGAGAGGCTGAGACCAGATGACAATTCGCAATCCTCACCGGGGTCAGACTAGATGACCCCCGGACCCCTCAACCCTCCGCCCTTCTCATTGGAGCTGAGCCAATGTCTGTAGAGTCTCCCTGTATTTCATTAAGCCTTAGGTCGGTCTCCTTCTGAGAGAAAAGTGTTGTTGTTCCAAGGAATCCTTGGAAGTATTATGACTATGAGAATATGGTGTTCCTTCTAAGAAAAATGCTATTAAAGGTAGAAGCTTCCATAGCCAGCAATTATCTGAGTCCAGTTTTAAATGCCCTCCCTCGTTTCAGTCGCTTTGTTTTTTCCCCTTCTTACTTCCGTGCCAGGTAAATTTACTCCCGCGTAAGCTTCCTTTAACAAGGAAACTCCAACCCCAACCCAACCCTCTATGTGCGCTTTTGTTTGATTATTTCCAGATCAGATCAGGAAATAAAGCTGCTCAGGGCTGGTGAGCCACTTCTCATGGCATGAGGGGCCAGATCTGGGCCACAAATTGGCCACCCCTGATTGATGTAAACAACAAACTAGCACATTACAATGCAAGAGGAAGTGGTACTTACAGAAGATCTCTCAAGGCTGTTTTAAAGATGATCCGGAGCAATGGCCAGCCACCAATGCCAATGTAAATGCCCAGAGCAACTGCAATACTCCATGACCAGGCCAAGCCCAAAAAAATGCACCAGGCCAAGAGAACCAAGCGAGGCAGTGCAAACGCCAATCATACGCATTCTAGAGAAAGAGATAGGCTTCAGTGTTAACCACTAAGTTCATTTGTTTTGCATCAACGTTTTATTAAGTATGCAGTTGAGCAGTGTCAGAAACTCAAACTATATAAGCCAATTTTCATAGTTTTAGATGCCCCAAACTGAAAAACAAATGTGCATTTTTGAAAAACAACAACCCCGTAATAACCAATATTATTTTAGATTTTAAGATGAACTTTGTTTCATTAATTTTTTCTTTTACAGCTATGGATTGTAGGAAAGTTGTACCCAGCACAATGTCCAAAAAGCACTACATTTGTAGTGTTGTAGTGTTGTTGTTGTTACACTACATAAGAGACCCATAAATTGTATTCTTTATTGAGAAAGAACATTTCTTTGCAATAATTTTCACCATCGAAACCTTTTGATTGCATCATGCCCTAACGCTGAAAATGTAGGTTTCCTAAACCTAGTTTTTCCACCCGAAAAACTACATTTATACATTTTTTTAAGGCATTTATAAAATCTTTTGAGTGCTGGTGTCTTTTCCCCTGAAATCTTCATCATGTTATTGAAGCACATCGGAGCAGAGGCAGATGGGTCTTCGCAGCGGGACGGCTGGAAGGAGACGACCCAACTGGGGCTACCCAGCTGGCCTTGCGACCCTCTGCATGCCGACAACTGCAACTAACTTAAAGGAATGCTATTTCTCTTCTTTCTGAAGCACTTTCCAAAGATGGTGGGTGAGTATATATTGGGAAGGGACCCCAAGGGTCATCTAGTCCAACCTGCTACAAGGCAGGAATTTGCAGGTGTCCCTTACGGGGATCAACCTCACAACCTTTGTGTCCACAGCACAGCTAGATGCTGCACTCTTAAATGGCACTTTGAAGGCTAAAGGCTTAAATGGCACTTTGAAGGCCAAAGGAATCGGGGAGACGTTCCTCGATTCCCCTCTTAGAGAGTGATTTAACCCATCTTAGCATCCCTCAAAGCACCCTGGGAACTGTAGTTTCCTACGGGAGGAGAATATTCAGCACAGCCTTTCCAATCGAACGCTGGGAGTTGTAGCTCTGAGAGGGTCTCCTTGGGAAACTGAACAAACTACAGTTCCCACAATGTCCCCCAAAGCACCCTGGAAATGATTGCTTGCTCTGGGCATTGAGGGTTGCGATTCCCTTGACAGAACTACAGTTCCCAAGCCCATTTCTCTTCTTAGAGAACTCTGGGAACTGTAGCTCATGGGGGGAACAGGGGTCTCCTAAGGGCACTTAGTGCCCAGAATGCTGGGAACTGTAGCTTGCTCAGGGCGCCTGATTCTTTCTCCTTCCAGGCTACCGGAATGGGTTGGCACCGCCGGGCGCCGCCTTGGCCCTCAACTTTGAAGGCACCACCTGCGGCTGGGAGGACATCAGCACGTCTGGGTACCGGTGGCACCCAGGGCAGGGCGGAGGCTGGGTGTGCGCCACCGACTCCCCCCCCCCCCTTCGACCACACGCTGGGCACCAACCAGGGTAAACGTGCTTCATTTGAAGGGAGGGGAAGTATTGCTTAGCAGTGAGAGCACCCCTTTGACCTGGTGCCCCCGACCGACTCCACTCCCCCACCCTGAGCGACGCGGCCTCAGCATGTGAGCTCTGCGCCTGGTACAGCGTGGCTGAGACAGGTAAGCTTGGGGCGCTGGTGGTCGGAAACCCAACAGGCGCAGAGCCACCCGCTCGGCCTTTTCCCCGGTGTGGTGGGGGAAATGCCGCCTGGCCCGCTTCTCCTAATTCCATATCAATATTATATAACGTGTTTCTAAACTGTAGGACGTATCGTATCAGATAATTCTTATTTATTGATTTCCAGACTACTGACGCGCCTGGTAGGGAAAAGAAAGACCATCCTGACCATTCTTATCATTTACTGATGCCCTGCTTCCCATCCCCCATTGGAGAGTGATAAAAACGAGAGAGGCTGAGACCAGATGACAATTCGCAATCCTCACCGGGGTCAGACTAGATGACCCCCGGACCCCTCAACCCTCCGCCCTTCTCATTGGAGCTGAGCCAATGTCTGTAGAGTCTCCCTGTATTTCATTAAGCCTTAGGTCGGTCTCCTTCTGAGAGAAAAGTGTTGTTGTTCCAAGGAATCCTTGGAAGTATTATGACTATGAGAATATGGTGTTCCTTCTAAGAAAAATGCTATTAAAGGTAGAAGCTTCCATAGCCAGCAATTATCTGAGTCCAGTTTTAAATGCCCTCCCTCGTTTCAGTCACTTTGTTTTTTCCCCTTCTTACTTCCGTGCCAGGTAAATTTACTCCCGCGTAAGCTTCCTTTAACAAGGAAACTCCAACCCCAACCCAACCCTCTATGTGCGCTTTTGTTTGATTATTTCCAGATCAGATCAGGAAATAAAGCTGCTCAGGGCTGGTGAGCCACTTCTCATGGCATGAGGGGCCAGATCTGGGCCACAAATTGGCCACCCCTGATTGATGTAAACAACAAACTAGCACATTACAATGCAAGAGGAAGTGGTACTTACAGAAGATCTCTCAAGGCTGTTTTAAAGATGATCCGGAGCAATGGCCAGCCACCAATGCCAATGTAAATGCCCAGAGCAACTGCAATACTCCATGACCAGGCCAAGCCCAAAAAAATGCACCAGGCCAAGAGAACCAAGCGAGGCAGTGCAAACGCCAATCATACGCATTCTAGAGAAAGAGATAGGCTTCAGTGTTAACCACTAAGTTCATTTGTTTTGCATCAACGTTTTATTAAGTATGCAGTTGAGCAGTGTCAGAAACTCAAACTATATAAGCCAATTTTCATAGTTTTAGATGCCCCAAACTGAAAAACAAATGTGCATTTTTGAAAAACAACAACCCCGTAATAACCAATATTATTTTAGATTTTAAGATGAACTTTGTTTCATTAATTTTTTCTTTTACAGCTATGGATTGTAGGAAAGTTGTACCCAGCACAATGTCCAAAAAGCACTACATTTGTAGTGTTGTAGTGTTGTTGTTGTTACACTACATAAGAGACCCATAAATTGTATTCTTTATTGAGAAAGAACATTTCTTTGCAATAATTTTCACCATCGAAACCTTTTGATTGCATCATGCCCTAACGCTGAAAATGTAGGTTTCCTAAACCTAGTTTTTCCACCCGAAAAACTACATTTATACATTTTTTTAAGGCATTTATAAAATCTTTTGAGTGCTGGTGTCTTTTCCCCTGAAATCTTCATCATGTTATTGAAGCACATCGGAGCAGAGGCAGATGGGTCTTCGCAGCGGGACGGCTGGAAGGAGACGACCCAACTGGGGCTACCCAGCTGGCCTTGCGACCCTCTGCATGCCGACAACTGCAACTAACTTAAAGGAATGCTATTTCTCTTCTTTCTGAAGCACTTTCCAAAGATGGTGGGTGAGTATATATTGGGAAGGGACCCCAAGGGTCATCTAGTCCAACCTGCTACAAGGCAGGAATTTGCAGGTGTCCCTTACGGGGATCAACCTCACAACCTTTGTGTCCACAGCACAGCTAGATGCTGCACTCTTAAATGGCACTTTGAAGGCTAAAGGCTTAAATGGCACTTTGAAGGCCAAAGGAATCGGGGAGACGTTCCTCGATTCCCCTCTTAGAGAGTGATTTAACCCATCTTAGCATCCCTCAAAGCACCCTGGGAACTGTAGTTTCCTACGGGAGGAGAATATTCAGCACAGCCTTTCCAATCGAACGCTGGGAGTTGTAGCTCTGAGAGGGTCTCCTTGGGAAACTGAACAAACTACAGTTCCCACAATGTCCCCCAAAGCACCCTGGAAATGATTGCTTGCTCTGGGCATTGAGGGTTGCGATTCCCTTGACAGAACTACAGTTCCCAAGCCCATTTCTCTTCTTAGAGAACTCTGGGAACTGTAGCTCATGGGGGGAACAGGGGTCTCCTAAGGGCACTTAGTGCCCAGAATGCTGGGAACTGTAGCTTGCTCAGGGCGCCTGATTCTTTCTCCTTCCAGGCTACCGGAATGGGTTGGCACCGCCGGGCGCCGCCTTGGCCCTCAACTTTGAAGGCACCACCTGCGGCTGGGAGGACATCAGCACGTCTGGGTACCGGTGGCACCCAGGGCAGGGCGGAGGCTGGGTGTGCGCCACCGACTCCCCCCCCCCCTTCGACCACACGCTGGGCACCAACCAGGGTAAACGTGCTTCATTTGAAGGGAGGGGAAGTATTGCTTAGCAGTTAGAGCACCCCTTTGACCTGGTGCCCCCGACCGACTCCACTCCCCCACCCTGAGCGACGCGGCCTCAGCATGTGAGCTCTGCGCCTGGTACAGCGTGGCTGAGACAGGTAAGCTTGGGGCGCTGGTGGTCGGAAACCCAACAGGCGCAGAGCCACCCGCTCGGCCTTTTCCCCGGTGTGGTGGGGGAAATGCCGCCTGGCCCGCTTCTCCTAATTCCATATCAATATTATATAACGTGTTTCTAAACTGTAGGACGTATCGTATCAGATAATTCTTATTTATTGATTTCCAGACTACTGACGCGCCTGGTAGGGAAAAGAAAGACCATCCTGACCATTCTTATCATTTACTGATGCCCTGCTTCCCATCCCCCATTGGAGAGTGATAAAAACGAGAGAGGCTGAGACCAGATGACAATTCGCAATCCTCACCGGGGTCAGACTAGATGACCCCCGGACCCCTCAACCCTCCGCCCTTCTCATTGGAGCTGAGCCAATGTCTGTAGAGTCTCCCTGTATTTCATTAAGCCTTAGGTCGGTCTCCTTCTGAGAGAAAAGTGTTGTTGTTCCAAGGAATCCTTGGAAGTATTATGACTATGAGAATATGTCTGCATATCTCTGCATGCCGACAACTGCAACTAACTTAAAGGAATGCTATTTCTCTTCTTTCTGAAGCACTTTCCAAAGATGGTGGGTGAGTATATATTGGGAAGGGACCCCAAGGGTCATCTAGTCCAACCTGCTACAAGGCAGGAATTTGCAGGTGTCCCTTACGGGGATCAACCTCACAACCTTTGTGTCCACAGCACAGCTAGATGCTGCACTCTTAAATGGCACTTTGAAGGCTGTTTAGGTATGGCTGAGGGATCCACACTTCTCCTGCAGCTGCAAGTTAAGTTACGCCATGAAGCACCCCTTGCCATCCCCTTTTGCTGACTGAGAGCAGAGGAAGTGCTGCCTAAAGTTCTCGGGGTGATTGCACATATGCTAATAACATTTCTACCTCCAGGCAAAGGAAAAAACATAAGCCTACTCTGAAGGCTCATAAATGTAGAAAGTGCTTTTATTTAGAGCACCTCTCTTAACATTGCAAGCTGCTGCAAGTGTCCAAAACTGCTGTGAAGTTGCTGGTTTGTAAATATTAATTATTCCTACTTTATTAATCTGAATTACTCAAATGGCTTTTAGTGCTGGCCACTACAGCAGGGGCTGATCCCCATTTATTCTTGTGGTGTTCAATTCAGAGTATCTGTTAAAAAAATCAAACAGAAAGCAACGGCGGGTTGCCATTAAGGCTGGGGGGGGAGGGAGCAAACTGGGTCTTCTAGACCCAAACTGGGATTTTGGATGCTCCATTAGACAAATTAGCCAGCTCACTGCCTATCTAATTCACCGGGCATTCAATTATTTGCTTGCAAATTAATTATCTTTTTAAATTTTATGCCATTTCCAAAACATTTATCTTAAGATGTAACGTGCAAGCGTACCACTTTTCGATGCTGATTAATCTCCGCTTGGATTATGTGGATATATCGATAGGTGAAAGAATTGGTGTCTTGAGTAATTACTTGGTTAAAGCAATGGTTCAGCGGAAGAAATTAAGTTTTCAACACATTGCTTTGTCACCTTTAGATAGCCTAACAAGAAAAGGAAAAAGGAGACAAACCTCACTAACATGGGTGAAGCCAGAAGGTGCTGCCCTACCCCAATCAAATAAATAAAAATACTTTACTGTATTTTTACCGTACTGTACTGTGCTGGTTAGGGGGGCGGGGCGGTGTTATATCAGGACTGGGGTTGTTTAAAAATGTTCTTAAGTGTTATATGTCAATTTCTATTTATATTTTTTCTCTTTTACCTTCATGCCTGCAGCTGACTTTTCCTCTACCTCCTCTTCTCCCTTCATCAGGCGAAGCTTCCTCCTCCTCCTTTTCAGAGCAGGAATTCAACAGAGCCCATACAGACATAAGAAATATCAGTAGGGTCGATTATTTTCACAAGAAGGGAAAGGGGGGGTCCACGTAAAAGGAGACATACAATATGTCAAGCACAGATAGTAGTGAAAGAAATAATAAAGTGGGAAAGGAGACTCTCTTCCCTATGAGCCATCATACGACTAACTGGAAGAAAGTCCGCGTGGCTCTTGAAAGAGCGTGTGGCTCTTGCTGGCTTTTCCGGGAGGTGGGGGAAGGGACAGAGGGCAGCCCATCAGTCCCTCCCCCCACCTACCAGAAAAGCCCCCAAGAGCCGTGTTTCCTTTAAAGAGCTGCACAGAGCGTGTGTGCGGCTCTTGGGGGAAAAACACATTTCTCCAGTTAGTCGTATAATGGTCAGGTGCGTCTTATGGAGCGAAAAATATGGTGCCTGGTTACAAAAACACTGCTTTAAAAAGTGGTTCATCCGTCAGTGACGGGCTGCTGTTCTCCCTCCTCGGGGAAACGCCTGCAAGCGCCGCACACACGCTCCGGGATGCATACAGGCTCTGCTCAGCGCTCCCTTTAAAGAATATTTTTTTCTTGTATTCCCCCTCTAAAAACTAGGTGTGTCTTTATGGTCAGGTGCGTCTTATGGAGCGAAAAATATGGTGCCTGGTTACAAAACCACTGCTTAAAGAAGTGCTTCATCTGAACAATACTTTGTTTCAGATACAGTTTTTTCACTATATTGTTTCAGATACAGTTTTCAATACACTGCTTGGTCACCCTTGGTTAGGCTCACAAAGGCGGCCTGAGGGGGAAAGCAATGGAGATCTGAACTCACAGCCAGTTACTCTGGAGTTGCTGTAGCCAAGGGGAGCTTCCCCGCCCCAATTCAAATAAATAAAAATACTATACTGTTAAGGCTTAGGGGGGAAGAGGCCATGTCCCACTTGGGTGGGTGTGATTTATAATAATAATAATAATAATAATAATAATTTAACATTTAATGATAATGATAATTTATTACTATTTCCCAGCCACCAACAGAATATTTAAAAAAACGATAAAACATAATATACTACAAACTTCCCTAACCCTTTTATAAGAATAACAATTATAATAATGATAACAATTTAAACATTAATGATAATCATAATTTATTATCCTTCCCCAGCCACTGTGGGCTGCTCCCAACAGAATATTAAAAACGCGACAAAATAATATATATTACAAACTCCACTAAGCCTTTTATTATAATAACTAAAAAGTAGTAATTTAAAAAGTAATGATAATAATAATTTATTACGATTCCCCAGCCAACAGAATACAATATTAAAAACACGACAAAACTTACCAGCTTCCTTCGCGTGTGAGAAACACTGAGGAGAAAACAGGTGTAGAGAAAAAGCGGCAAATGGCTGGCTCCGCCCACAGCCCGACCTGTGATTGGCCAAAAGGCCAACCTATTGCTGCCGAGATTTTGAGTGTTGCTGGGGCTGCTTGTGATTGTTGCTGGGGGAAGAAAGGGCAGAAGACTCACCATCGCCGCCATGTTGGTTGAGGGCAGCGGGGCCTGGCCTGACCGTTGGGTGGTGCTGGTCTCCCTCGTTAGGTGGGCCCATCGTTGGGGGTCCCTGCGGAGAAGGAAGGCCGGAGGGCCCCCCCATCCCCAACAGTGCCTGAGGGGCCTGGTTTCGCCTAATTATTATTAATGATTATCCTCATTATTCGCCTTCTCCTTATTCTCCTCCTCCTCGCAGCGTTTCCCTGAGCGCTGCTTCCAAGCTCCCTCAGGAGCAGCCCAGGTAGACTGCCTCTGGCCCAGGAGGCTCCGCCAGAGCAGAAGAGGCGCCTGGGGTGCCAGGGGAGTCCCACGTCTTTTGGGGTGCAGGGGCCAAAGTCCTGGTTTCTGCCTCCGCCCCGCCGGCTTTTGGCCCGCCTCGCCCTGCAGGTAAGTTGCAGATAACACATCTTAGCATCCCTCAAAGCACCCTGGGAACTGTAGTTTCCTACGGGAGGAGAATATTCAGCACAGCCTTTCCAATCGAACGCTGGGAGTTGTAGCTCTGAGAGGGTCTCCTTGGGAAACTGAACAAACTACAGTTCCCACAATGTCCCCCAAAGCACCCTGGAAATGATTGCTTGCTCTGGGCATTGAGGGTTGCGATTCCCTTGACAGAACTACAGTTCCCAAGCCCATTTCTCTTCTTAGAGAACTCTGGGAACTGTAGCTCATGGGGGGAACAGGGGTCTCCTAAGGGCACTTAGTGCCCAGAATGCTGGGAACTGTAGCTTGCTCAGGGCGCCTGATTCTTTCTCCTTCCAGGCTACCGGAATGGGTTGGCACCACCGGGCGCCGCCTTGGCCCTCAACTTTGAAGGCACCACCTGCGGCTGGGAGGACATCAGCACGTCTGGGTACCGGTGGCACCCAGGGCAGGGCGGAGGCTGGGTGTGCGCCACCGACTCCCCCCCCCCCTTCGACCACACGCTGGGCACCAACCAGGGTAAACGTGCTTCATTTGAAGGGAGGGGAAGTATTGCTTAGCAGTGAGAGCACCCCTTTGACCTGGTGCCCCCGACCGACTCCACTCCCCCACCCTGAGCGACGCGGCCTCAGCATGTGAGCTCTGCGCCTGGTACAGCGTGGCTGAGACAGGTAAGCTTGGGGCGCTGGTGGTCGGAAACCCAACAGGCGCAGAGCCACCCGCTCGGCCTTTTCCCCGGTGTGGTGGGGGAAATGCCGCCTGGCCCGCTTCTCCTAATTCCATATCAATATTATATAACGTGTTTCTAAACTGTAGGACGTATCGTATCAGATAATTCTTATTTATTGATTTCCAGACTACTGACGCGCCTGGTAGGGAAAAGAAAGACCATCCTGACCATTCTTATCATTTACTGATGCCCTGCTTCCCATCCCCCATTGGAGAGTGATAAAAACGAGAGAGGCTGAGACCAGATGACAATTCGCAATCCTCACCGGGGTCAGACTAGATGACCCCCGGACCCCTCAACCCTCCGCCCTTCTCATTGGAGCTGAGCCAATGTCTGTAGAGTCTCCCTGTATTTCATTAAGCCTTAGGTCGGTCTCCTTCTGAGAGAAAAGTGTTGTTGTTCCAAGGAATCCTTGGAAGTATTATGACTATGAGAATATGGTGTTCCTTCTAAGAAAAATGCTATTAAAGGTAGAAGCTTCCATAGCCAGCAATTATCTGAGTCCAGTTTTAAATGCCCTCCCTCGTTTCAGTCGCTTTGTTTTTTCCCCTTCTTACTTCCGTGCCAGGTAAATTTACTCCCGCGTAAGCTTCCTTTAACAAGGAAACTCCAACCCCAACCCAACCCTCTATGTGCGCTTTTGTTTGATTATTTCCAGATCAGATCAGGAAATAAAGCTGCTCAGGGCTGGTGAGCCACTTCTCATGGCATGAGGGGCCAGATCTGGGCCACAAATTGGCCACCCCTGATTGATGTAAACAACAAACTAGCACATTACAATGCAAGAGGAAGTGGTACTTACAGAAGATCTCTCAAGGCTGTTTTAAAGATGATCCGGAGCAATGGCCAGCCACCAAGGCCAATGTAAATGCCCAGAGCAACTGCAATACTCCATGACCAGGCCAAGCCCAAAAAAATGCACCAGGCCAAGAGAACCAAGCGAGGCAGTGCAAACGCCAATCATACGCATTCTAGAGAAAGAGATAGGCTTCAGTGTTAACCACTAAGTTCATTTGTTTTGCATCAACGTTTTATTAAGTATGCAGTTGAGCAGTGTCAGAAACTCAAACTATATAAGCCAATTTTCATAGTTTTAGATGCCCCAAACTGAAAAACAAATGTGCATTTTTGAAAAACAACAACCCCGTGATAACCAATATTATTTTAGATTTTAAGATGAACTTTGTTTCATTAATTTTTTCTTTTACAGCTATGGATTGTAGGAAAGTTGTACCCAGCACAATGTCCAAAAAGCACTACATTTGTAGTGTTGTTGTTGTTACACTACATAAGAGACCCATAAATTGTATTCTTTATTGAGAAAGAACATTTCTTTGCAATAATTTTCACCATCGAAACCTTTTGATTGCATCATGCCCTAACGCTGAAAATGTAGGTTTCCTAAACCTAGTTTTTCCACCCGAAAAACTACATTTATACATTTAATTTTTAGGCATTTATAAAATCTTTTGAGTGCTGGTGTCTTTTCCCCTGAAATCTTCATCATGTTATTGAAGCACATCGGAGCAGAGGCAGATGGGTCTTCGCAGCGGGACGGCTGGAAGGAGACGACCCAACTGGGGCTACCCAGCTGGCCTTGCGACCCTCTGCATGCCGACAACTGCAACTAACTTAAAGGAATGCTATTTCTCTTCTTTCTGAAGCACTTTCCAAAGATGGTGGGTGAGTATATATTGGGAAGGGACCCCAAGGGTCATCTAGTTCAACCTGCTACAAGGCAGGAATTTGCAGGTGTCCCTTACGGGGATCAACCTCACAACCTTTGTGTCCACAGCACAGCTAGATGCTGCACTCTTAAATGGCACTTTGAAGGCTGTTTAGGTATGGCTGAGGGATCCACACTTCTCCTGCAGCTGCAAGTTAAGTTACGCCATGAAGCACCCCTTGCCATCCCCTTTTGCTGACTGAGAGCAGAGGAAGTGCTGCCTAAAGTTCTCGGGGTGATTGCACATATGCTAATAACATTTCTACCTCCAGGCAAAGGAAAAAACATGAGCCTACTCTGAAGGCTCATAAATGTAGAAAGTGCTTTTATTTAGAGCACCTCTCTTAACATTGCAAGCTGCTGCAAGTGTCCAAAACTGCTGTGAAGTTGCTGGTTTGTAAATATTAATTATTCCTACTTTATTAATCTGAATTACTCAAATGGCTTTTAGTGCTGGCCACTACAGCAGGGGCTGATCCCCACTAAGCCTTTTATTATAATAACTAAAAAATAGTAATTTAAAAAGTAATGATAATAATAATTTATTACTATTCCCCAGCCAACAGAATACAATATTAAAAACACGACAAAACTTACCAGCTTCCTTCGCGTGTGAGAAACACTGAGGAGAAAACAGGTGTAGAGAAAAAGCGGCAAATGGCTGGCTCCGCCCACAGCCCGACCTGTGATTGGCCAAAAGGCCAACCTATTGCTGCCGAGATTTTGAGTGTTGCTGGGGCTGCTTGTGATTGTTGCTGGGGGAAGAAAGGGCAGAAGACTCACCATCGCCGCCATGTTGGTTGAGGGCAGCGGGGCCTGGCCTGACCGTTGGGTGGTGCTGGTCTCCCTCGTTAGGTGGGCCCATCGTTGGGGGTCCCTGCGGAGAAGGAAGGCCGGAGGGCCCCCCCATCCCCAACAGTGCCTGAGGGGCCTGGTTTCGCCTAATTATTATTAATGATTATCCTCATTATTCGCCTTCTCCTTATTCTCCTCCTCCTCGCAGCGTTTCCCTGAGCGCTGCTTCCAAGCTCCCTCAGGAGCAGCCCAGGTAGACTGCCTCTGGCCCAGGAGGCTCCGCCAGAGCAGAAGAGGCGCCTGGGGTGCCAGGGGAGTCCCACATCTTTTGGGGTGCAGGGGCCAAAGTCCTGGTTTCTGCCTCCACCCCGCCGGCTTTTGGCCCGCCTCGCCCTGCAGGTAAGTTGGGGGCAAAGTCCTACAGGGCGCTGCTGGGGGGGGGCGCGCCTGTGGCTTCTGTGGGTGTTTAATTGTCCTTTATATATTGTTCCCCGATCAAGGATTCTGAGTTCAATCATTTTGGAAACTGTTGCTAAACCACCTGATTTACATCTAGCCTATCTACTCCAGAATATTGACTCTTATGGAACATTACAGGTTGCAAGATTCCTGAATTCTGTTCTTTCATATAAAAGACTTCATGGAATGCTGCATGACTATTAAATCTAGTAAATTCTTTCCACCATCTTTATATTCAAGGCCACAATGTGGTACATCTAGAGACTGTATGTAATGTGAAGGAGATTATGCGTTGAAATATTTCTGTTGATATTTTAAAATGTAAAATGCTATTTTATTTTATTTACTGATTGGTTTTACCTGGTGGGCTTATAGCTGAATATATCTGTGGGTGCTGTGGGGTGCCCTGCTGGGCTGGGGTGAGCCGAGGCGCAAAGGAAGACGGGGGCTGCGAATCCTGTCCCTCTCTCTTTTCCCTCTCTCAATTCCCAAAGTCCTGGGAATTATAGCTCCGAGCTTCCTTGCAGTCGGTTGGAGTAGATGACCCTTGAGGCCCTTCCATCTCTCCCATTCTAGGATGCTCCCTGTCTCTCTCACTCTTCCTTTCCTTTTAATGGGCTTCAGTGTTAACCACTAAGTTCATTTGCTTTGCATCAATATTTTATGAAGTATGCAGTTGAGCAGCGGAAATCACCAGCGGCAGTGGCAGAGGCCCAGGCGGTAGAGGCTCAGGCTGTGGAGGCACCAGAGGCACCGGTAGAGGCCCAGGCGGTAGAGGCTCTGGTGGCGGAGGCACCAGCGTTGGCGGCAGAGGTCCAGATGGAAGAGGCTCAGGTGGTGGAGGCACCAGCGGCAGAGGCCCAGGCTGAAGAGGCTCAGGCGGCAGAGGTCCAGACGGAAGAGGCTCCGTGGTGGAGGCACCAGCAGCAGCGGCATAGGCTCAGGTGGTACACATTCGGGAATCAGAGTCACCAGCGGCAGCAGCAATGGCGGAGGCACCAGCGGTAGTGGCAGAGGCCCAGGCGGTAGAGGTTCGGACAGCGGAGGCACCAGGGGCACCGGTAGAGGCCCAAGCGGTAGAGGCTCTGGGGGCAGAGGCACCAGCGGCAGTGGCCCAGGCGGTAGAGGCTTGGGCTGCGGAGGCACCAGCAGCAGCGACAGAGACCCAGGTGGGAGAGACAACAGCGGCAGCAACAAAGGCCCAGGCGGTAGAGGCTCTGGTGGCGGAGGCACCAGCGGCAATGGCAGAGGCCCACACGCTAGAGGCTCAGGCTGCGGAGGCACCAGCAGCACCGGCACAGGTCCAGACGGAAGAGGCTCAGGTGGGGGAGGCACCAGCACCAGCTGCAAAAGCTCAGGTGGTACAGATTTGGGCTACGGAGGCACCAGCGGCAGCAGCAGTGGCGCAGGCGGCATTGGCTGAGGCGGCAGAGGCCCAGGCGGTAGAGAGTCTGGATGTGGAGGCACTAGCGGCACCGGCAGAGATCCAGGAAGTAGAGGCTCGCGCTGCGGAGGCACCAAGGGCAGGGGCAGGGGCAGAGGCCCAGGCGGTAGAGGTTCGGACAGCGGAGGCACCAGGGGCACCGGTAGAGGCCCAAGCGGTAGAGGCTCTGGGGGCAGAGGCACTAGCGGCAGTGGCCCAGGCGGTAGAGGCTTGGGCTGCGGAGGCACCAGCAGCAGCGACAGAGACCCAGGTGGGAGAGACAACAGTGGCAGCAACAAAGGCCCAGGCGGTAGAGGCTCTGGTGGCGGAGGCACCAGCGGCAATGGCAGAGGCCCACACGCTAGAGGCTCAGGCTGCGGAGGCACCAGCAGCACCGGCACAGGTCCAGACGGAAGAGGCTCAGGTGGGGGAGGCACCAGCACCAGCTGCAAAAGCTCAGGTGGTACAGATTTGGGCTACGGAGGCACCAGCGGCAGCAGCAGTGGCGCAGGCGGCATTGGCTGAGGCGGCAGAGGCCCAGGCGGTAGAGAGTCTGGATGTGGAGGCACTAGCGGCACCGGCAGAGATCCAGGAAGTAGAGGCTCGCGCTGCGGAGGCACCAAGGGCAGGGGCAGGGACAGAGGCCCAGGCAGTAGAGGCTATGGCTGTGGAGGCACCAACGGCAGTGGCAAGGGTCCAGGCGTTAGTGGTTCAGGGTGAGGAGTTACCAGCGGCAGAGGCCCAGGCGGAAGAGGCTCAGGCGGCGGAGACACCAGTGTTAGCGGCAGAGGTCCAGACGGAAGAGGCTCAGGTGGCTGTGGAGTCACCAGCGGCACCGGCAAAGGCCCAGGCGGTAGAGGCTCTAGCGGCGGAAGTACCAGCAGCAGCGGCAAGACCCCAGGCATTAGAGGTTCGGGCTGCGGAGTCACCAGCGGCAGTGGCAGAGGCCCAGGCGGTAGAGGCTCAGGCTGTGGAGGCACCAGCAACACCGGCAAAGGCGCAGGCGGTGGAGGCTCGGGCTGCGGAGGCAGCAGCGGCAGAGGCCCAGGCTGAAGAGGCTCAGACGGCAGAGGCACTAGTGGCAGCGGCAGAGGTCCAGACGGAAGAGGCTCCGGTGGCTGAGGCACCAGCGGCCGCGGCATAGGCTCAGGTGGTACAGATTCGGGAAACGGAGGCACCAGCGGCAGCAGCAATGGCGCAGGGGCCATTGGCTGAGGCGGTAGAGGCCCAGGCGGTAGAGACTCTGGAACTGGAGGCACCAGACCAGAGCATCAGTCGGTAGAGGCTCCGACGGCGGAGGCAACAACAGCAGCTACAGAGACCCAGGTGGCAGGTGCTCTGGTGGCGGAGGCACCAGTGGCAGTGGCTGAGGCCCAGGCGGTAGAGGCTCAGGCTGCGGAGACACCAGCGGCACCGGCAAGGTTCCAGGCGTTAGCAGCTCAGGGTGAGGAGTTACCAGCACCAGTGGCAGAGGCCCATGTGGCAGAGGCCCAGGCAGTAAAGGCTCGGGCTGTCGAGGCACCAACGGCAGAGGCCCAGGCAGTAGACGCTCTGGCGCCAGAAGTACCAGCGACAGCGGCAAGGGCCCAGGCGGTAGAGTCTCTGGTGGTGGAGGCACCAGTGGCAGAGGCCCAGGCGCTAGTGGCTCAGGCTGCGGTGGCGGCAGCGGCAGAGGTCCAGATGGAAGAGGCTCAGGTTGCGGAGGCACCAGCGGCACCTGCAAAACCTCAGGTGGTACAGATTCTGGCAACGGAGGCACCAGTGGCAGCAGCAGTGGCGAACGCCGCATTGGCTGAGGTGGTAGAGGCCCAGGCGGTAGAGACTATGGAAGTGGAGGCACCAGTGGCAGAGGACCAGGCGATAGAGACTCTGGCGGCGGAGGCAACAGCAGCATCTACCGATACCCAGGTGGCAGAGGCTCTGGCGGCGGAGGCACCAGCGGCTGTGGCGGAGGCCCAGGCGGTAGAGGTTCGGGCTGCGGAGTCACCAGCGGCAGTGGCGGAGGCCCAGCGGGTAGAGGTTCAGGCTGCGGAGGCACCGGCCGAGGCCCAGGTAGTAGAGGCTCGCGCTGCGGAGGCACCAGCGGCACCTGCAGAGGCCCAGGCAGTAGAGGCTATGGCTGTGGAGGCACCAACGGCAGCGGCAAGCGTCCAGGCATTAGCTGCTCAGGGTGAGGCTTTGCCAGCAGCAGAGGCCCATGAGGCAGAGGCCCGGGCGGTAAAGGCTCGGGCGGTGGAGACACCAGCAGCAGAGGCCCAGGTAGTAGATGTTCTGGCGGCATAAGTACCAGCGGTAGCGGCAAGGGCCCAGGCGGTAGAGGCTCTGGTGGCCGAAGCACCAGCGGCAGCGGCAGAGGCCCAGGTGGAAGAAGCTCAGGTGGCAGAGGCAGCAGCGGAAGAGGTCCAGACGGAAGAGGCTCAAGTGGCGGAGGCACCAGCGGCAGAGGCAGAAGCTCAGTTGGTACAGTTTCGGGCAACGGAGGCACCAGCGGCAGCAGCAGTGGCGCAGGCGGCATTGGCTGAGGCGGCAGATGCCAAGGCGGTAAAGGCTCAGGCTGCTGAGGCACCAGCGGAACCGGCAGAGGCCAAGGAAGTCGAGGCTCTGGCGGTGGAATTACTAGCGGCAACGGCAAGGGCCTACGCGGTAGAGGCTTTGGCGGTGGAGGCACCAGCGGCAATGGCAGAGGCCCAGGCGGTAGAGGCTCAGGCTGCGGAGGAACCAGGGGCACCGGCAGAGGCCCGGCGGTAGAGGCTTGGGCTGCGGAGGCACCAGCGGCAGCGGTACAGCCCGAGGCGGTAGAGGCTCTAGCAGTGGAAGCACTAGTGCTATCGGCAGAGGACCATGCGGTAGAGGCTCTGACGGTGGAGGAACGAGCAGCAGCGACAGAGGCCCAGGCGGTAGAGGCTCTGGCGGAGGAGGCACCAGCGGCACCGGCAGAGGCCCAGGCGGTAGATCCTCCGGAGGAGGAGGCACCAGCGGCAGTGGCAGAGGCCCAAGCGCTAGAGGCTCAGGCTGCGGAGGCGGCAGTGGCAGAGGTCCAGACGGAAGAGGCTCAGGTGGCGGAGGCACCAGCGGCAGCTGCAAAAGCTCAGGTGGTACAGCTTCGGGCAACGGAGGCACCAGCGGCAGCAGCAGTGGTGCAGGCGGCATTGGCTGAGCCGGTAGAGGCCAAGGTGGTAGAGACTATGGAAGTGGAGGCACCAGCGCCAGAGGACCAGGCGGTAAAGGCTCAGGCTGCTGAGTCACCAGCGGCAGTAACAAGCATACAGGCTCATGGTGAGGAGTTACCAACGCCAGTGGCAGGGGCCCATGTGACAGAGGCCCAGGCGGTAAAGGCTCGGGCTGTGGAGACGCCAACGGCAGAGACCCAGGCAGTAGACGCTCTGGCGGCGGAAGTACCAGCGGCAGTGACAGAGGCCCAGGCGGTAGAGGCTCAGGTTGTGGAGTCACCAGCGGCTCTGCAGAGGCCGAGGCGTTAGAGGCTCTGGCGGCGGAAACACCAGCGGCGGAGGCCCAGGTGGAAAAGGCTCATGTGGCGGAGGCGGCAGCGGCAGAGGTCCAGACGGAAAGGGCTCAAGTGGCGGAGGCACCAACGGCAGCGGCAAGCGTCCAGGCATTAGCGGCTCAGGGTGAGGAGTTACCAGCGGCAGAGGCCCACGTGGCAGAGGCCCAGGCGGTAAAGGCTCGGTCTGTGGAGGCACCAAGAGCAGAGGCCCAGGCAGTAGAGGCTCTGGCGGCGGAAGTACCAGCGGTAGCGGCAAGGGCCCAGGCGGTATAGATTCTGGCGGCGGAGGCACCAGCGGCAGCGGTAGAGCCCCAGTCGGTAGAGGCTCTAGCAGTGGAAGCACTAGTGCTATCGGCAGAGGACCATGCGGTAGAGGCTCTGATGGCGGAGGAACCAGCAGCAGCGACAGAGACACAGGTGGCAGAGGCTCTGGCGGCGGATGCACGAGCGGCAATAGCAGAGGCCCAGGCGGTAGAGGCTCGGGCTGCGGAGGCACCAACGGCAGAGACCAAGGCAGTCGAGGCTGTGGCGGTGGAATTACTAACTGCAGTAGCAAAGGCCCAGGCGGTATAGGCTCTGGCGGTGTTGGCACCAGCGGCAATGGCAGAGGCCCAGGCGCTAGAGGCTCAGGCTGCAGAGAAACCAGCGGCAGCGGCACATGACCAGGCGGTAGAGGTTCGGGCGGCGGAGTCACCAGGGCACCGCAGAGGCCGAGGCTGTGGAGGCTCTGGCGGCGGAAGCACCAGCTGCAGAGGCCCAGGTGGAAAAGGCTCATGTGGCGGAGGCGGCAGCGGCAGAGGTCCAGACAGAAGAGGCTCAAGTGGCGGAAGCACCAGCGGCAGCGGCAGAAGCTCAGGTGGTACAGATTCGGGCAACGCAGGCACCAGCGGCAGCAGCAGTGGCGCACGCGGCATTGGCTGAGGCGGGAAAGGCCCAGGCATTAGCGGCTCAGGGTGAGGAGTTACCAGCGGCAGAGGCCCACGTGGCAGAGGCCCAGGCGGTAAAGGCTCGCGCTGCGGATGCAACAGCGGAAGAGGCAGAGGCCCAGGCTTTAGAGGCTGGGGCTGCGGAGTCACCAGCGGCAGCAGCAGAGACCAAGGCAGTCGAGGCTATGGCGGTGGAATTACTAGCGGCAGTGGCAAGGGCACAGGCGGTAAAGGCTCTGGCGGTGGAGGCACCAGCGGAAATGGCAAAGGCCCAGGCGCTAGAGGCTCAGGCTGCAGAGACACCAGCGGCACAGGACCAGGCGGTAGAGGTTCGGGCTGCGGAGTCAGCAGTGGCAGAGGCCCAGGGAGTAGAGGCTCTGGCGGTGGAAGCACCAGCGGCAGGGGACCGGGCAGTAGGGGCCCGGGCTGCGGAGGTACCAGCGGCAGCAGCAGAGGCCCAGGTGTTAGAGGCTCGGCGGCGGAGGCACCAGCGGCAGCGGCCCAGGCGGTAGAGGCTCAGGCTGTGGAGTCACCAGCGGCACCGGCAAAGGCCCAGGCGGTAGAGGCTCTCGCGGGGGAAGTATCAACGGCGGTGACAGAGGCCGAGGCGGTAGAGGCTCTGGCGGCAGAAGAACCAGCGGCAGCGGCAGAGGCCCAGGTGGAAGACGCTCATGTGGCGGAGGCGGCAGCGGCAGACGTCCAGACGGAAGAGGCTCAAGTGGCGGAGGCACCAGCGGCAGCGGCAGAAGCTCAGGTGGTACAGATTCGGGCAACGGAGGCACCAGCGGCAGCAGCAGTGGCGCACGCGCCATTGGCTGAGGCGGCAGAGACCCAGGCGGTAGAGAGTCTGGATGTGGAGGCACCAGCGACACCGGCAGAGGCCGAGGCGGTAGCGGCTCTGGCGGCGGAAGCACCAGCGGCAGCGGCAGAGGCCCAGGTGGAAGAGGCTCATGTGGCGGAGGCGGCAGCGGCAGAGGTCCAGACGGAAGAGCCTCAAGTGGCGGAAGCACCAGCGGCAGCGGCAGAAGCTCAGGTGGTACAGATTCGGGCAACGCAGGCACTAGCGGCAGCAGCAGTGGCGCACGCGGCATTGGCTGAGGCGGCAAAGGCCCAGGCGTTAGAGAGTCTGGATGTAGAGGCACCAGCGCCAGAGGCCCAGGCGGTAAAGGCCCAGGCTGCTGAGGCACCAGCGGAACCGACAGAGGCCCAGGCGGTAGAGGCTCGGGCTGCGGACGCACCAACGGAAGAGGCAGAGGCCCAGGCTGTAGAGGCTTGGGCTGCGGAGGCACCAGCGGCAGCGGCAGAGACCAAGGCAGTCAAGGCTGTGGCGGTGGAATTACTAGCGGCAGTGGCAAGGGCCCAGGCGGTATAGGCTCTGGTGGTGGTGGCACTAGCGGCAATAGCAGAGGCCCAGGCACTAGAGGCTCAGGCTGCAGAGACACCAGCGGCAGCGGCACAGGACCAGGCAGTAGAGGTTCGGGCTCCGGAGTCACCAGCGGCAGTGGCATAGGCCCAAGCGGTAGAGGCTCAGGCTGTGGAGGCGCCAGCGGAACCGTCAGAGGCCCAGATAGTAGAGGCTCGTGCTGCGGAGGCACCAGCGGCACCGGCAAAGACCCTGGCGGTAGAGACTCCCGCGGCGGAAGTACCAGCAGCAGCGGCAAGAGCCCAGGCGTTAGAGGTTCGGGCTGCGGAGTCACCAGCTGCAGTGGCAGAGGCGCAGGTGGTAGAGGCTCAGGCTGTGGAGGCACCAGCGGCACCGGCAGAGGCCGAGGCGGTGGAGGCTCGGGCTGTGGAGGCACCAGTGGCAGAGGCCCAGGCTGAAGAGGCTCAGACGGCAGAGGCACCAGTGGCAGCGGCAGAGGTCCAGACGGAAGAGGCTCTGGTGGCTAAGGCACCAGCGGCCGCGGCATAGGCTCAGGTGCTACCGATTCGGGAAACGGAGGCACCAGCGGAAGCAGCAATGGCGCAGTGGCCATTGCCTGAGGCGGTAGAGGCCCAGGCGGTAGACACTCTGGAACTGGAGGCACCAGCACCAGAGCATCACGCGGTAGAGGCTCTGGCGGCGGAGGGAAGAATAGCAGCTACAGAGACCCAGGTGGCAGGTGATCTGGCAGCGGAGGCAGCTGCGGCAGTGGCAGAGGCCCAGGTAGTAGAGGCTCATGCTGCAGAGGCACCAGCGGCAGAGGCCCAGGCAGTATATGCTATGGCTGTGGAGGCACCAACGGCAGCGGCAAGTGTCCAGGCATTAGCGGCGCAGGGTGAGAAGTTTCCAGCGCCAGGGCAGAAGCCCATGTGGCAGAGGCCCAGGCGGTAGAGGCTCAGGCTATGGAGGCACCAGCGGCACCGGCAGAGGCCGAGGCGGTGGAGGCTCGGGCTGCGGAGGCACCAGCGGCAGATGCCCAGGCTGAAGAGGCTCAGACGGCAGAGACACCAGTGACAGCGGCAGAGGTCCAGACGGAAGAGGCTCTGGTGGCTGAGGCACCAGCGGCCGCGGCATAGGCTCAGGTGGTACAGATTCGGGAAACAGAGGCACCAGCGGCAGCAACAATGGCGCAGGGGCCATCAGCAGAGCCGGTAGAGGCCCAGGCGGTAGAGACTCTGGAACTGGAGGCACCAGCACCAGGGCATCAGGCGGTAGAGGCTCTGGCGGCGGAGGCAACAACAGCAGCTACAGAGACCCAGGTGGCAGTGGCTCTGGCAGCGGAGGCACTAGCGGCAGTGGCTTTGGCTTAGACGGTAGAGGCTCGCGCTGCGGAGGCACCAACGCAGCGACAGAGACCCAGGTGGCAGTGGCTCTGGCGCCAGAAGTACCAGCGGCAGCGGCAAGGGCCCAGGTGGTAGAGGCTCGGGCTGCGGAGGCACCAGTGGCAGAGGCCCAGGCGCTAGAGGCTCAGGCTGCGGAGGCGGCAGCGGCAGAGGTCCAGACGGAAGAGGCTCAGGTGGCAGAGGCACCGGCGGCAGCTGCAAAAGCTCAGGTGGTACAGCTTCGGGCAACGGAGGCACAAGCGGCAGCAGCAGTGGCGCAGGCGGCATTGGCTGAGGCGGTAGAGGCCAAGGCGGTAGAGACTATGGAAGTGGAGGCACCACGCCAGAGGACCAGGCGGTAGAGGCTCTGGCGGCGGAGGCACCAGCAGCAGCTACCGAGACCCAAGTGGCAGAGGCTCTGGCGACGGAGGCACCCGCGACACCGGCAGAGGCCCAGATAGTAGAGGTTCATGCTGCGGAGGTGGCAGCGGAAGCGGCTGCGGCCCAGGCAGTAGAGGCTATGGCTGTGGAGGCACCAACGGCAGTGGCAAGCATCCAGGCGTTAGCAGCTCAGGGTGAGGAGTTACCAGCGCCAGTGGCAGGGGCCCATGTGGCAGAGGCCCAGGCGATAAAGGCTTGGGCTGTGGAAACCCCAACGGTAGAGACCCAGGCAGTAGACGCTCTGGCGGCGGAAGTATCAGCGGAAGTAACAGGCCCAGGCGGTAGAGGCTCAGGCTGTGGAGGCACCAGCGGCACCGGCAGAGGCCGAGGCGGTAGAGGCTCTGATGGCGGAAGCAGCAGCGACAGAGGTCCAGACGGAAGAGGGTCAAGTGGCGGAGGCACCAGCAGCAGAAGCTAAGGTGGTACAGATTCGGGCAACAGAGGCACCAGCGGCAGCAGTAGTGGCGCACACGCCATTGGCTGAGGCGGCAGAGGCCCAGGCGGTAGAGAGTCTGGATTTGGAGGCATCAGTGCCAGAGGTCCAGGCGGTAAAGGCTCAGGCTGCTGAGGCACCAGCGGAACCGGCAGAGGCCGAGGCGGTGGAGGCTCGTGCTGCGGAGGCACAAGAGACCCAGGCTGAAGAGGCTCAGACGGCAGAGGCACCAGTGGCAGCGGCGGAGGTCCAGACATAAGAGGCTCCGGTGGCTGAGGCACCAGCGGCAGCAGAAGAGGTACAGACCGAAGAGTCACCAGCGTCCACACGGAAGAGTCTTAGGTGGCGGAGGCACCAGCCGCAGAGGCCCAGAGTGAAGAGGCTCAGGCGGGAAAGGCACGAGCGGCAGTGGCAGAGGTCCAGACGTAACAGGCTCCAATGGCGGAAGCACCAGCGGCAGTGGCATAGGGTCAGGTGGTACAGATTCCAGAAACGGAGGCCGCAGCGGCAGCAGCAATCGCGCAATCAGCATTGGCTGAGGCGGTAGAGGCCCAGGCTGTAGAGGCTCGGGCTGCGGAGGCACCAGCGGCAGCGCCAGAGACCCAGGTGGCAGGTGCTCTGGCGGTGGAGGCACCAGCGGCAGTGGCAGAGGCCCAAGCGGTAGAGATTCGGGCTGCGGAGTCACCATCGGCAGTGGCGGAGGCCCAGTAGGTAGAGGTTCAGGCTGCGGAGGCACCAGCGGCACCGGCCGAGGCCCAGGTAGTAGAGGCTCCCGCTGCGGAGTCACCAGCGGCAGCGGTAGAGGCCCAGGCAGTAGAGGCTATGGCTGTGGAGGCACCAACGGCAGCGGCAAGCGTCCAGGCGTTAGCAGCTCAGGGTGAGTTACCAGCGCCAGCGGCAGAGGCCTACGTGGCAGAGGCCCAGGCGGTAAAGGCTCAGGCTGTGGAGGCACCAACGGCAGAGGCCCAGGCAGTAGAGGCTCTGGCGGCGGAAGCACCAGCGGGAGCGGCAGAGGCCCAGGTGGAAGAAGCTCTGCTGGCAGAGGTGGCAGAGGTCCAGACGGAAGAGGCTCAAGAGGCGGAGGCACCAGCGGCAGAGGCAGAAGCTCAGGTGGAACAGATTCGGGCAACGGAGGCACCAGCGGCAGCAGCAGTGGCGCAGGAGGCATTGGCTGAGGCGGCAGAGGCCCAAGCGGTATAGAGGCTGGATGTGGAGGCACCAGCGCCAGAGGCCCAGGCGGTAAAGGCTCAGGCTGCTGAGGCACCAGCGGAACTGGCAGAGGCTCAGGCGGTAGAGGCTCGGGCTGCGGAGGCACCAGTGGTAGCGGCAGAGGCCAAGCTGTAGAGGCTCGGGCTGCGGAGGCGACAGCGGGAGAGGCCAAGGAAGTCGAGGCTCTGGCGGTGGAATTACTAGCGGCAACGGCAAGGGCCCAGGCGGTAGAGGCTCTTTCCATGGAGGCACTAGCAGCAATGGCAGAGGCCCAGGCACTAGAGGTTCAGGCTGCGGAGACACCAGCGGCAGCGGCACAGGACCAGGCGGTAGAGTCTCTGGCGGTGGAGGCACCAGCGGCAATGGCAGAGGCCCAGGCGCTAGAGGCTCAGGCTGCAGAGATACCAGCGGCACAGGACCAGGCGGTAGAGGTTCGGTCTGCGGAGTCACCAGTGGCAGAGGCCCAAGCGGTAGAGGCTCAGGCTGTGGAGGCGCCAGCGGAACCGGCAGAGGCCCAGATAGTAGAGGCTCATGCTGCGGAGGTACGAGCGTCAGCGGCAGAGGCCCAGGCAGTACAGGCTCTGGCGGTGGAAGCACCTGCGGCAATGGACTGGGCAGTAGGGGCCCGGGCTGCGGAGGAGCCAGCGGCATCAGTAGAGGCCCAGGTGTTAGAGGCTTAGGCTGAAGAGACACCAGCGGCACAGGAGCAGGCGGTAGAGGTTCGGGCTGCGGAGTCACCAGTGGCAGAGGCCCAAGCGGTAGAGGCTCAGGCTGTGGAGGCGCCAGCGGAACCGGCAGAGGCCCAGATAGTAGAGGCTCAGGCTGTGGAGTCACCAGCGGCACCGGCAAAGGCCCAGGCGGTAGAGGCTCTCGCGGCGGAAGTACCAGCAGCAGCGGCAAGAGCCCAGGCGTTAGAGGCTCGGGCTGCGGAGTCACCAGGGGCAGTGGCAGAGGCGCAGGCGGTAGAGACTCAGGCTGTGGAGGCACCAGCGGCACCGGCAGAGGCCGAGGCGGTGGAGGCTCGTGCTGCGGAGGCACCAGAGGCCCAGGCTGAGGAGGCTCAGACGGCAGAGGCACCAGTGGCAGCGGCAGAGGTCCAGACATAAGAGGCTCCGGTGGCTGAGGCACCAGCGGCCGCGGCATAGGCTCAGGTGGTACAGATTACGGGAAACGGAGGCACCAGCGGCAGCAGCAATGGCGCAGGCAGCATTGGCAGAGGCGGTAGAGCCCCAGGCGGTAGAGACTCTGAAACTGGTGGCACCAGCACCAGAGCATCAGGCGGTAGATGCTCTGACGGCGAAGGCACCAGCAGCAGCTACAGAGGCCCGGCTGTAGAGGCTTGGGCTGTGGAGGCACCAGCGGCAGCGGTAGAGCCCCAGGCGGTAGAGGCTCTAGCAGTGGAAGCACTAGTGCTATCGGCAGAGAACCATGCGGTAGAGGCTCTGACGGCGGAAGAACCAGCAGCAGTGACAGAGATCCAGGTGGCAGAGGCTTTGGAGGCAGAGGCAACAGCGGCAGCAACAAAGGCCCATTCGGTAGAGGTTCTGGTTCGGGCTGCGGAGTCACCAGCTGCAGTGGCAGAGGCGCAGGCAGTAGAGGCTCAGGCTGTGGAGGCGTCAGCGGAACTGTCCAGACGGAAGAGGTTTAGGTGGCGGAGGCACCAGCGGCAGAGGCCCAGGCTGAAGAGGCTCAGGCGGCAGTGGTGGAGGTCCAGATGGAAGAGGCTCAGGTGGCGGAGGCACCAGCGTCAGCGGAAGAGGTCCAGACGGAAGAGGCTCCGGTGGTGGAGGCACCAGCAGCAGCGGCATAGGCTCAGGTGCTACACAGAGGCACCAGAGGTAGCAGCAGTGGCGCAGGCAGCATTGGCTAAGGCGGTAGAGGCCCAGGCGGTAGAGACTCTGGAACTGGAGGCACCAGAGCATCAGGCGGTAGAGGCTCTGACGGCAGAGGCACCACCAGCAGCTACAGAGACCCAACGGCAGCAACGGAGCTACAGAGACCAGGCGGTAGAGTCTCTAGCGGCGGAGGCCCCAGCAGCAGCTACCGAGACCCAAGTGGCAGAGTCTCTGGCGGCGGAGGCACCAGCGGCACCGCCAGAGGACCAGATAGTAGAGGTTCGCGCTGCGGAGGCACCAGCGGCAGCGGCCCAGGCAGTAGAGGCTATGGCTGTGGAGGCACCAACGGCAGCGGCAAGCATCCAGGCGTCAGCGGCTCAGGGTGAGGAGTTACCAGCGCCAGCGGCAGGGGCCCATGTGGCAGAGGTCCAGGCGTTAAAGGCTCGGGCTGTGGAGACCCCAACGGCAGAGACCCAGGCAGTAGATGCTCTGGCGGCGGAAGTACCAGCGGTAGCGGCAAGGGCCCAGGCGGTATAGGCTCTGGCGGCGGAGTCACCAGCGGCACCGGCAGAGGCCCAGGTGGCAGAGGCACCAGCGGCAGAGGCCCAGGCTGAAGAGGCTCAGGCGGCAGTGGTGGAGGTCCAGATGGAAGAGGCTCAGGTGACGGAGGCACCAGCGGCAGAGGTCCAGACGGAAGAGGCTCCGGTGGTGGAGGCACCAGCAGCAGCGGTATAGGCTCAGGTGCTACACATTCGGGAAACAGAGGCACCAGCGGTAGCAGCAATGGCGCAGGCAGCATTGGCTGAGGCGGTAGAGGCCCAGGTGGTAGAGGCTCTGACGGCAGAGGCACCACCAGCAGCTACAGAGACCCAACGGCAACAACGGAGCTACAAAGACCAGGCGGTAGAGTCTCTGGCGGTAGAGGCCCCAGCAGCAGCTACCGAGACCCAAGTGGCAGAGTCTCTGGTGGCGGAGGCACCAGCGGCACCGCCAGAGGCCCAGATAGTAGAGGCTCATGCTGCGGAGGCACCAGCGGCAGAGGCCCAGGCTGAGGAGGCTCAGGCGGCAGTGGTGGAAGTCCAGACGGAAGAGGTTCCGGTGCCTGACGCACCAGCGGCCGCGGCATAGGCTCAGGTGGTACAGATTGGGGAAACGGAGGCACCAGCGGCAGCAGCAATGGCGCAGGGGCCATTGGCTGAGGCGGCAGAGGTCCAGGCGGTAGAGACTCTGGAACTGGAGGTACCAGAGCATCAGGCCGTAGAGGCTCTGACGGCAGAGGCACCAACAGCAGCTTCAGAGACCCAGGTGGCAGGTGCTCTGGCGGCGGAGGCACCAGCAGGACCGGCAGAGGCCCAGGTAGTAGAGGCTCATGCTGCAGAGGCACCAGCGGCAGAGGCCCAGGCAGTATAGGCTATGGCTGTGGAGGCACCAACGGCAGCGGCAAGCGTCCAGGCATTAGCGGCTCAGGGTGAGAAGTTTCCAGCGCCAGCGGCAGAGGCCCATGTGGTAGAGGCCCAGACGGTAAAGGCTCGGGCTGTGGAGGCACCAACGGCAGAGGCCCAGGCAGTAGAGGCTCTGGTGGAGGAAGTACCAGCGGTAGCGGCAAGGGCCCAGGCGGTATAGGCTCTGGCGGCGGAGTCACCAGCGGCACCGGCAGAGGCCCAGGTGGAAGAAGCTCAGGTGGCAGAGGTTGCAGTGGCAGAGGTCCAGACGGAAGAGGCTCAAGTGGCGGAGGCACCAGCGGCAGAGGCAGAAGCTCAGGTGGTACAAATTCGGGCAACGCAGGCACCAGCGGCAGCAGCAGTGGCGCACGCGGCATTGGCTGAGGCGGCAGAGGTCCAGGCGGTAAAGGCTCAGGCTTCCGCCGCCAGAGCCTCTACCACTTCGGCCAATGCTGCCTGCGCGATTGCTGCTGCCACTGCTGCCTCCGTTTCTGGAATCTGTATCACCTGAGCCTATGCCGCTGCCTCTGGTGCCTCCGCCATTGGAGCCTCTTCCGTCTGGACCTCTGCCACTGCCGATGGTGCCTCTGCCGCCTGATCCTCTTCAGTCTGGGCCTCTGCTGCTGGTGCCTCCGCCACCTAAGACTCTTCCGTCTGGACATCTGCCGCTAACACTTGTGCCTCCGGCACTTGAGCCTCTTCCGTCTGGACCTCTGCCGCTGCCGCCTCCGCCACATGAGCCTCTTCCACCTGGGCCTCTGCCACTGGTGCTTCCGCCGCCAGAGCGTCTACCACCTCGGCCTCTGCCGGTGCCGCTGGTGCCTCCACAGCCTGAGCCTCTACCGCCTGGGCCTCTGTCACTGCCGCTGGTACTTCCACCTCCAGAGCGTCTACTGCCTGGGTCTCTGCCGTTGGGGTCTACACAGCCCGAGCCTTTACTGCCTGGGCCTCTGTCACATGGGCCCATGCGGCTGGCGCTGGTAACTCCTCAGCCTGAGCCGCTAAAGCCTGGATGCTTGCCGCGGCCGTTGGGGCCTCCACCACCAGAGCCTCTACCGCTTGGGCCTCTGCCACTGCCGCTGGTGCTTCCGCCGCCAGAGCCTCTACCACCTGGGTCTCTGTAGCTGCTGTTGATGCCTCTGCCGTCAGAGCCTCTACCGCCTGATGCTCTGGTACCTCCAGTTCCAGAGTCTCTACCGCCTGGGCCTCTACCGCCTCAGTCAATGCTGCCTGCGCCATTGCTGCTGCCGCTGGTGCCTCTGTTTCCCGAATATGTACCACCTGAGCCTATGCCCCTGCCGCTGGTGCCTCCACCGCCAGAGCCTATACCGCCTGGGCCCTTGCCACTGCAGCTAGTAATTCCACTGCCAGAGCCTCGATTGCCTTGGTCTCTGCCGCTGCCGCTGGTGCCTCCGCAGCCCGAGCCTCTACAGCCTGGGCCTCTGCCTCTTCCGCTGGTGCCTCCGCAGCCCGAGCCTCTACCGCCTGGGCCTTTGCCGCTGGTACTTCTGGCGCCAGAGCTTCTACTGCCTGGGCCTCTGCCGTTGGTGCAAAGCCCAGGCAGGTAGAGACTCTGGAACTGGAGGTGCCAGAGCATCAGGCGGTAGAGGCTCAGGCAGTAGAGGCTCGCGCTGCGGAGGCGGCAGCGGCAAGGTTCCAGGCATTAGCAGCTCAAGGTGAGGAGTTACCAGCGCCAGCAGCATGGGCCCATGTGGCAGAGGCCCAGGCAGTAAAGGCTCGGGCTGTCAAGGCACCAACGGCAGAGGCCCAGGCAGTAGAGGCTCTGGCGCCAGAAGTACCAGCGACAGCAGCAAGGGCCCAGGCGGTACAGTCTCTGGCGGTGGAGGCACCAGTGGCAGTGGCAGAGGCCCAGGCGCTAGAGGCTCAGGCTGCGGAGGCACCAGCGGAAGAGGCAGAGGCCCAGGCTGTAGAGGCTCTGGCGGTGGAATTACTAGTGGCAATGGCAAGGGCCCAAGCGGTACAGGCTCTGGCGGTGGAGGCACCAGCGGCAATGGCAGAGGCCCAGGCACTAGAGGCTCAGGCTGCGGAGATAGCAGCGGCACAGGACCAGGCGGTAGAGGCTCTGGTGGTCGAAGCACCAGCAGCAGCGGCAAGGGCCCAGGCGGTAGAGGCTCAGGCTGCGGAGGAACCAGGTGCACCGGCAGAGGCCCGGCGGTAGAGGCTTGGGCTGCGGAGGCATCAGGGGCAGCGAAACAGCCCAAGGCGGTAGAGGCTCTAGCAGTGGAAGCACTAGTGCTATCGGCAGAGGACCATGCGGTAGAGGGTCTGGTGGCGGAGGCAACAGCGGCAGCGGCAGAGGCCCAGGCGGAAAAGGCTCAGGAGGCAGAGACACCAGCGTTAGCAGCAGATGTCCAGACGGAAGAGTCTTGGGTGGCGGAGGCACCAGCGGCCGTGGCAGAGGTCCAGACGGAAGAGGCTCCAATGGCGGAGGCATCAGCGGCATAGGCTCAGGTGGTACAGATTCCAGAAACGGAGGCAGCAGCGGCAGCAGCAATCGCGCAGGCAGCATTGGCTGAGGCGGTAGAGCCCCAGGCGGTAGAGACTCTGGAACTCGTGGCACCAGCACCAGAGCATCAGGCGGTAGAGGCTCAAGCTGCGGAGGCACCAGCGGCACCTGCATAGGCCCAGGCAGTAGAGGCTCGCATTGCGGAGGCACCAGCGGCACCGGCAGAGTCCCAGGAAGTAGAGGCTATGGCTGTGGAGGCACCAATGGCAGCGGCAAGTGTCCAGGCGTTAGCGGCTCAGGGTGAGGATCTGCCAGCAGCAGAGACCCATGTGGCAGAGGCCCAGGCGGTAAAGGCTCGGGCTGTGGAGGCACGAACGGGAGAGCACCAGGCAGTAGAGGCTCTAGCGGCGGAAGTACCAGCGGCAGGGGCAAGGGCCCAGGCGGTAGAGGCTCTGGCGGTGGAGGCAGCAGTGGCAGTGGCAGAGGCCCAGGCGCTAGAGGCTCAGGCTGCGGAGGCACCAGGGACACCGGCAGAGGCCCAGGTGGTAGAGGCTCAGGCTGCGGAGGCACCTGCGGCACCGGCAGAGGCCCAGGCGGTGGAGGCTCACTCTGCGGAGGCACCAGCGGAAGCGGTAGAGCCCCAGGCGGTAGAGGCTCTGACGGCGGAGGCAACAACAGCAGCTACAGAGACCCAGGTGGCAGGTGCTCTGACGGCGGAGGCACCAGCGGCAGTGGCAGAGGCCCAGGTGGTAGAGGCTCAGGCTGCGGAGGCACCAGCGGCACCGGCAGAGGCCCAGGAGGTGGGGGCTCAGGCTGCGGAGGCACCAGCGGAAGCGGTAGAGCCCCAGGCGGTAGAGGCTCTGACAGCGGAGGCAACAACAGCAGCTACTGAGACCCAGGTGGCAGGTGCTCTGACGGCGGAGGCACCAGCGGCAGTGGCAGAGGCCCAGGCGGTAGAGGCTCAGGCTGCGGAGGCACCGGCGGCACAGGACCAGGCGGTAGAGGCTCTGGTCGTCGAAGCACGAGCAGCAGCGGCAAGGGCCCAGGCGGTAGAGGCTCAGGCTGCGGAGGAACCAGGTGCACCGGCAGAGGCCCGGCGGTAGAGGCTTGGGCTGCGGAGGCACCAGGGGCAGCGGCAAGGGCCCGAGGCGGTAGAGGCTCTAGCAGTGGAAGCACTAGTGCTATCGGCAGAGAACCATGCGGTAGAGGCTCTGACGGCGGAGGAACCAGCAGCAGCGACAGACCCAGGTGGCAGAGGCTCTGGTGGCAGAGGCAACAGTGGCAGCAACAAAGCCCCAGGCGGAAAAGGCTCAGGAGTCGGAGACACCAGCGTTAGCGGTAGATGTCCAGACGGAAGAGTCTTAGGTGGCGGAGGCACCAGCAGCAGAGGCCCAGACTGAAGAGGATCAGGCGGCAGAGGCACCATCGGCAGTGGCAGAGGTCCAGACGGAAGAGGCTCCAATGGCGGAGGCACCAGAGGCAGCGGCATAGGCTGAGGTGATACAGATTCCAGAAACGGAGGCAGCAGCGGCAGCAGCAATTGCGCAGGCAGCATTGGCTGAGGCGGTAGAGGCCCAGGCTGTAGAGGCTCGGGCTGCAGAGGCACCAGCGGCAGCGGCAGAGACCAAGGCAGTCGAGGCTGTGGCGGTGGAATTACTAGCTGCAGTGGCAAGGGCCCAGGCGGTAGAGGCTCAGGTTGTGTAGGCACCAGCGGCACCGGCAGAGGCCAAGGTGGTAGAGGCTCTGGCGGCGGAAGCACCTGCGGCAGCGGCAGAGGCCCAGGTGGAAGAGGCTCATGTGGTGGAGGCGGCAGCGGCAGAGGTCCAGACGGAAGAGGCTCAAGTGCCGGAGGCACCAGCGGCAGCGGCAGAAGCTCAGGTGGTACAGATTCGGGCAACGGAGGCACCAGCGGCAGCAGCAGTGGCGCACGCGCCATTGGCTGAAGCGGCAGAGGCTCAGGCGGTAGAGATTCTCGATGTGGAGGAATCAGTGCCAGAGGCCCAGGCGGTAAAGGCTCAGGCTGCTGAGGCACCAGCGGAACCAGCAGAGGCCCAGGCAGTAGAGGCTCTAGCGGTGGAAGCACTAGTGGCATCAGCCGAGGAACAGGAGGAATAGACTCTGACGGCAGAGGAACCAGCAGCAGCGACAGAGACCCAGGTGGCAGTGGCTCTGGTGGCGGAGGCAACAGCGGCTCTGGCAGAGGCCCAGGTAGTAGAGGCTTGCGCTGCGGAGGCACCAGCGGCAGAGGCCCAGGCAGTAGAGGCAGTAGAGCAGCGACAGACCCAGGTGGCAGAGGCTCTGGTGGCAGAGGGAACAGCGGCAGCAACAAAGCCCCAGGCGGAAAAGGCTCAGGAGTGGGAGACACCAGCGTTAGCGGTAGATGTCCAGACGGAAGAGTCTTAGGTGGCGGAGGCGCTAGAGACTCTGGAACTGGTGGCACCAGCACCAGAGCATCAGGCGGTAGAGGCTCTGACGGCGGAGGCACCAGCAGCAGTTACAG